>NC_134466.1:77942629-78191594 GCF_047948215.1 Lycorma delicatula | reverse complement strand
ACTTTTCAAATGGATTGCAACAGTACATTTTACTTGAAGCTATAGAAGTTGATGGTTCCATGCTGGTCACTGTATTCTGGTCCAAGACTATGATGAATTAGTCATAAAACTGCAAATATGTAGAGAAAAGCAAGCTTAGTAACAAAGAGCGACTGAAGTCTGAAAAAAATATTTTTTTGATTCACATTATAGATATGATCAATTCTCTTGGGAGTGCACCACCAAACCTTCTTTTCCAAGAGATGATCTAGACTGAATATTACTTTACTTATCTCAACAGGAAGAAACATATACATTCTTTTGTTGGCACTAGGAGTGCATGCTACTCTTCTGTCTATCAAGTGACCCAGTCTGAAAGAGTGGAAGGGTTTTCATTGACTGTATATCAATTAGCAACTGCCACTGAGGAGGAAAAATTGGAATATTCTGGTGTACCTAATTATTTTTTAACATGATCCCATTGCAACCCTATTATGAAATGTACATGTACATGAACAACACAATTGGAAGCAAAAAATATGGTACTTTTAAAGACGCCCCCAGCCGATCTGTAGATAGTCAGTTGTTGTAGTTAGTTGTTAGATAGTGTCACTGAAAGGAGAAAATAAATAAATGATACATATTTTTTTCTTTATAAATACATACATTGTACTGTAATATCACTAAAATAGTGGTACATTGACACTGTAATAGTAAAATAAAGTACAGTAATTTACTGTATAATTTACAAAGAACCTAATCTGTATTTCTGCAAATTTCTTAAATGTGAGTCAATTTTATCTAGCAATGATCTATAATATATATATATATATATATATATATATATAGAGAGAGAGAGAGAGAGAGAGAGAGAGAGAGAGAGAGAGAGAGAGAGAGAGAGAGAGAGAGAGTTAAAATTTAGAAAAAAATAATTATATCACACTAAAAAGCAGATTTTAAATAATCAATAAATGACACAAAAAATTATTTTTTTTTAACAAAAAAAATAATATTTTAGTAGTCAAAATTTGGGTTTACTTACCCCCTTAAGACAAAATAATGGTGACGAAAATCCCACTTTTCGACTCAATTTTTTCTATTTACCCCAGATTCCTCGAAAATTATTAAAAATAAAGTTCTGGGACCTATTTTTTTGTTTAATTTTTCACGTCAGATTTCTTATAAAACTTCTATATTTTCCTTTTAACTGGGTTCCAAAAATTACATCCTGGCTTAATTTTACCATAGGTGCAAAAATCTGGGCGAAATCTTTTGCCAGTTAATGAAGCGTTTCCGAACCTATTATGAACTGAACTCCCTTCTTTATTTTCACCGGTTGATCATGTCCTGAAAGTTTATCACATTCTTCACAAATCACTATGTGGAAAAAGCCAACAATGATACTCATTCATAATATGCCAAACTACCCGACCTCACATATAATATCTACGTTTAGAAATACGATACACAGATTGTTCAAAAAGCAGTGTCACCTGTAAACCATACAAAAGAATTCAGCATTATAAAATACTTAATACACACTGACATCTCTTACAAAAAATAAATAAAAACAAAAGTAAGCGAAACAAAAAAATATGTCAAATTAACAAACATAAACAATTCTCAGTTAACATTTGCCAGAAATCTAATAGAAACAAACCAGAAGCTCACCAAATGTGGATTTGTCATTTAAAATTTTAGTTTTAAATAATTATAATAATTAGAAAAAATATGGTAACATCACATGACCACTACGGTACAATAAGATCAAATAACTGTTTATTGAATTTATTTATTAATTGTATTTTTAAAAGAATACTTATAATAGAAATGAGAAATAGCATGAGCTTCATTTTTAATGAAACTATTAAGAACCGACTGACATTGTGACAAATTTATATTTTTGTCAAACAGGTTACTATTAACATTAATTTTAATATTTATAATTATAATGAATATTAATAAATGCAGAAATTAACTTACACTTAAATTGTAAACAATCCAATGAATCGTTATCGGGTAATGTGATTTTGTTGTTAAAGAATCTCTGTGTATTGTTCTGTCTGTAATACAATAATTAATTATTTTCATAAAATATAAATACAAAAATTTATTTAAAAAAAAATCCATTTAAGATAAAATAAATTCATCATAGCTTCCAAATCTATGGTTCTAAAGAAAAAATTTCCCCAAAGGATTTTGAATAGACTGAGGATGCTATGATAATCCACTAATCTTTTAAATAGCAAGAAAACAGAAATTGTAGAACCGATTAGATCGCAAGTTGAACAAATCCAACCGTCTATGTTTCACTGACGCAATCCAAAGCAAATCAAATTGCGGAGCGTGAGCATGATTAATTCTTCATACCCAAGTAGATACTTTCTAAAAAGAGCCTCTATAAAAAAAAGGCCTTGATAACTATAGTTGATCTGCCCTTCTTAAAACTGTGATAGGGATTTAAAAATAAACCGTTCTCCTCAAATAATTAAGCCGGAAATTCATGACATATCCAAGTTTATTTATTATTAGTGTTGTTTTAAATACTATCATGTCATGATATAAATATCAGGACTGTTCAAGTCCTTAAAATGAAAATCCTTAAAAAATATCTAGGAAGAACCCTCTTATCAGTTTAAAAACTGGATATCTACAATAGCCTCGACACTGTTAGCAGTTATTTTGTCTTTATTACACATCCGATTTACAATTTCATTATTGGTATAGCATTGGTAAAATTTTTTAAATGTATTATTGGGAATATTATTTAAATTTCATAAGACTTGCAAGAATTATATGATCCTCAATAAATTTGGCGCTAGTAGTTTTCTTGGCTAATCGCTCAACCGATAGAGTGAATAAGAGTAAACCGGTTCGATATAAACTAAAAGAGTAAAAAATGAATTTCTACTTTCGTTAATTTCACTCCTATTTAATCACTCCTCCAGGTTTATAAACTATGAAATTTATAAATTTATTTGGTAAAACTGTTTACTGTAAATGATTTCAAATGATTTAATAATGTTATAGGGATAAAGGAAGATTTTTTCAAACACACCACTGCCACCAAAATAACAAACAGATAAAAATTTTAGGAGGCTAAAGATAAAAATCGATATTTTAGCGTAAATGATGACCACATTTTTACAAAATTTTATCAGAGTTATAGAGCTTGAAAAATATGTTAGCAAAAAAAATAAAAATAAAAATAACGGAATTCAGTTTTCCTGTGATTTCTGCATAATGTTGGGTTTCTTACAGTATAAATAATTATTTTTAAAATAATGTAAAATAGAAGTAGCTTTCATTTGGTATAAACTGTTCTAAACTTATAAGGTTGTAAATTTATAATCGCAGAAAGTCAGATGATGCCTTCTTTTGTCGACTAAACAAGTCAAATGAAAGTTAAAACAGTGCAACAGTGTAGGCGACTTAAAAATTCCGTGATAGGAAATCTGATACGAACATTAAAATCATATCCCAAATATAAGACTGATGTTTAAGAGTGATCAGAAAAACGAGTTAAAAAAACCATTAATAAAACAGAACAAGTTGATCAAAACAGTACGTTGACAATATAGCCAAGGAGGAGCATGCTAGAAACTGGATCTCTAAGTATGGCACATTGCACGTGCAGTATGACATGATTAGTTGGAGCGCCTTAAATATTTTCTTGGTAAAAATTTCTCTTCCGCCAAAATTAAATCAAGTTTTTAATTTTACCTATTACTTTTTTTTTGGAAACCACATTCTGAATCGATAAAGCCCTAAATCTGTTTTTCTTAGAGGGCACATCGGTAATTTTAACCCGTAAGTGTCAGACCCCACATCTCAGGAATATAGTAACGGTGCCAATTCCCTTTGGTCTAGGCCACTACCTCCTCCTAACCTTTTACTCCCAGTACCGACTTTAATATCGTGCAAGGTCATTTCTGTTGTGCGTTCTGGTGAGTGAACATCTTTATTTGAGTTTGTCTAGCGATCCCGTAGATGAACGATAGTGATTATGTAACTTTTTTTATGTATTGTGACAGAATTAATCATTTTGATTCGTCTAACTAATTCCTTTTAACTTTTGAAGACGTTCTTTCGATTATTATTTTCATAGAATTACTATAATTATTATTTTCTTTTACGTCATGGACGAAGCGACAGCAGGTACCTTATTGATTTCTTTTATCTTTATCTTGTATTTCTTGTTACATTAGACATCAAATGAGTGTTTGTTATTTTAGATGATATCAAATCGAAAAGAAGAATCACTGGAAGGTCCATCTACACAGACTCCTTCCATGCGGTCTGCTGATGGCCCCAAATGTGATATGTTGAACAGATATCGGGTGAAAATAATGAAACGCTACATCCCCTACAGACAGCAACAATGACCCCGACTTTGAAATCCGAAGTGAACACGAATCTGATGATTTAGTTGACAATGAAGGGGAAATCATCGATGACCTAGAAGTTGAACAAGACTTTGGAGAAAAAGGAGGCGAGCCTTAAAATTTATTTTATTTTGGAAAAAAACGTTGCTTCAAATGGAGGAAAGGACAGCCAGGCAGCACAATATAATAACACAATTACCAGGGCCATGGCCTCCAGTAAAAATATTTGGAGAGTCTCCCCGTATGAAAAAATACGGTCACTTTATTTTACCGAGAACATTTTGGAAGAGATTTTGAAATGGACCGACGTGAAAATTGAAAAAGCTCGATACTCGAGGAAAACATTGAACCGGTTTCAAGACCTGAATATCATTGAAGTAAAGGCATTCCTTGGTTTCCTTATTTTCACATCTGCGTTCAAATCAGAAGACGAGTCGGTTCACAGTTTATATGGATGGTACTGTACAGAACATTTTCAGATATACCATGTCAAAACAAAGATTATTGTTTATTTTGACATGTTTACGGTTTGATAACCCCCGTGATTGTGAAGAAAACCCACCGGGTTGGTCTAGTGGTAAAGGCGTCTACCCAAATCATTTGATTTGGAAGTCGAGAGTTCCAGCGTTCAAGTCCTAATAAAACCAGTTATTTTTACACGGATCGTGGATACCAGTGTTCTTTGGTGGTCGGGTTTCAATTAACCACACACATCTCAGGAACGATCGAACTGAGAATGTATAAGACTACACTTCATTTATACTCATACATATCATCTTCATTCATCCTCTGAAGTATTATCTAAACGGTAGTTACCGGAGGCTAAACAGGAAAAAGAAAGAAAGAAAGTGATTGTGAAGAAAGGAAAATACAAGACCCAACCGCACCGATTTCCAATATTTTTTCTACGTTCATAGAAAATAGCAAACGTTTATATTTCACGGCTGCCTATGTCTTCATAGACGAAAAGTTGGTTTCATTCGGGCGGTGCCGATTTCGGATGTACATGCCGAGCAAGCCGGCCATAATCGGCATAAAAGTGCAACGCCTCACAGATGCAAGGACGAATTATCTATATAATGTTTACATATACGCCTGAAATGATAGTGACGGGATTACCTTGAAAGAGAGAAATGGAAAAAAAATTTCAATACCTACTCAGTCCGTTTTACAATCTATCCCGCCTATTGAGAATACCCGACGAAATCTAACTTCCGTAGATTTAATCGCAGAATTGTTAAAAAGAGGTATTACGTAAGCCGGGTCTACGAAGAAAAATAAAAGGAAGATTCCCCTTCGGTTTTTATCAAACAAAGTCTGTACGGGTTCACAGAAGACAGGACGCTGTTATTTGTTTCGGATAGGAATAAAGCGGTCGTCCTGATATCTTCAATGCACCACAAGACTTCTACACACCCGTCGACCGGAAAATAAGAGTTAGTGGAATTATAATGTCACGAAAGGGGGAGTTGACAGTCGACAAAAAATTCGCCGACTACTCATCAAGCCGGAAAACACGAAGGTGGCCGATGGCTACTTTTTTCACGTTGCTTGACGCAATGACTGGGGTCAACTCTTATATATTGTACAGCCGGTACAAATTCACTCCTGAAAATCATACTACTTTCTACAGAAAGCGATTTAATTAAAGATTCAAAATATTGCTACAAGATAAATGACATTGTAAAAGAAGACGTGAACCGTAACTTATTTTACAAACCTAAAAAAAGGTAACTCTTAAGCTTTACTACCGATCCTAGTAATGTAATTTGTGAAAACAGTGAAAGAAAAAATTTTAATCGGTCAAGCGGTTTTTTTAATTTTTAATAATATCAATTCAAACAAACAAATATTTTGACATTATCAAAATGACTTTAATATTAAGTGTTATTACCTCATTAGCATTTAATATGTTTATTTTCGGTGGATATTTAAAGTGCGCTTTATTCACTATTTTATTACACTTTGAACTATTGAAATTAATATTATCAAACGTTAGTAAAACTATATTTTGAAAAGGGCATGCTGATTTGAAAGTAGTGTTTTTCAAACATTCTCCTTCAATCGCGGTTAAGATGATTAAAGTCATACTCAAAGTACGTAAAATATTTTTTAACATTTTCTAATCGATCAAATAACATAACATATTTAACACGTGTAGGTTTAGTTCCGATCGGAATAATTTGTGGAAAAACTGTATATACTCAGTACGTGTGTGCAGTAAGCAAATGATTACTTTTCAGAATATATTTATGTGCTTTCAGTATTTTATTTACTTGTTTGAAAGGTAATCATTTACATAATTATGTTACGTTTATTAGTTAAATTGAAATCTGTCTTAAGAAGATTTATCGGTAAATTTACAATACAACCGGTACCAGTATTTGTTTACTTTCTGTCAAACTTTTCAACACAGTGTTTATGTTATTCTTAATCAATACATTGTTGAACTATTGCGTTGTCTAACTGCCATTATTTTTAAAGTGATAATAATATTAACTGAAGTTTTATTTATACAAATCTAGTAACAACTGTTGTTCGAATTTTATAATTAATGAAGATAATTTTGTTTGATATAAAATAACAAAATATATATATATATATATATATATATATATATATATATATATATATATATATATATATATTTTACTGATAAATAAAATTCTGCAAAACTTTATTAATAACGAAATAAATTGAGATCTGGGTGAAAACCAAATTTTATTTAAAATTATCAGTTTTGTGTTAATCCTAACATACTGAGGTAATTATTTATCATATATCGTTACAATTCTCACTATATCTGATATTTCCCAATCTGCCACCCGGGTAGTTATCCAAAGGGAAAAGTGTAACACTTTTACAAAACATGAGATTACAAAACACGATTAAAATTTACTAATACACATTCGTAAAAGGAATAAATTACTTTAAAATTTAAAGAATATTTTATCTGTAATTTAAAATAAAAAAAAATTTAAATCGTTTTCTTTCTTTCTTGAAGTTTATATCTCTATTAAATATAGTATTGTATTAGAAAAAATCTGTTAGCTAGAAATGCAAGAAAAGACATTTATAATGATGAAAAAAAAATCTCAACAAAATGTCGAGAGCTCATCACTGACAGTAAATTAAAGTCTTGAGTACGTCTGGAATATGGGATTGTGTTTTATTTAGCCTAAATTTTATAACTATTTTCTTCAAGTTTCATGCGACTATACTTAGAATATCAAATGACATTATCCTTTTGCTGTATATATATTTATAAAATTTGTCGGCTGTCTGTTAAAAACCGCTCCGTGGTTTTAAATTAAATTTTTCTTTATCACATTTAATTACAAATGTACCTATTTTATTATTACATGAAAGTACAAAGTAAAGATTTTTTTTAACCTCTAAATGTAACTCAACATGAGCACCATTTACAGCCCTGCAGACGTCGGGATAATCCAGGTGGATTATCCCGATAATCCACTCTGGCAAGCAAGTATGCAGGAAACGGTTCCACGGCTGCTGTCATTCTTCGGCTCAGATAATCGAGCGACTGAGTTTTTTTGGTGTACAATGTATTTTACGTATATCAAAAAAAAGAAAAAAGAAAGACCTTGCCGTCAAAACGGAACTTCGTGGTTGCAACCGATGACAACATCTCTTCAGATCCGATCTTCTGGGATCGGATTTTTGTCGATTCATTTTGTCGTTGAGCGCACGCAGTCTGCAAACTTTTTGCTTAATATGGAGAGGTTCTATGTTATTGGAAAATTAGGCCTTCCAAATTATCAGTTTGTCGAAACAAAAAGTTCTCTTAATATGCTCGTAATAGTCTGATCGTGGAAAAATGACCCAAAAATTCGATTATGCATGATACCGTACCAGACATTCACTTTCGGACAGTTGCGGGCGAATTTCACAAATTTGTATGTATATTCTGAGCGCATGCTCACACAGATTCACACGACTCGATGAATATGAAATGATCCTTCATCAAAAAATAAAATGCGCAACAGAAATAAACTAAAACAAGGTCGTTACAAATTGAACTGTTCGTGGCTTATCGTTAGGTTTAACTTCACGAAGTAGCTGCGGTTTATAAGCTCGAAGTTTCAATTCCTTGCAAATACCGTACGCAGCGCTTACGGATGTTTAGTTGACGGACTGACACTACGAACTGAAAGTTTTGGACTTGGCCTCTCTGTCTTTGGCACTTTTTTTACAAAACGCTTTTCCTTTACAAATGACTGTCCTTTCAAAAGGCTTCCTACTTCCGAAAACTGTTCTCGCCACTTACGGTGGCGAGAACAGCTGGTTACGGTGGCGCCACTTACTAGGCTCATAACAGCTTGGTCCGTGCAACAGTCTAATTCAGCAGCTACATGACAGACGATGCGTAAATTAAATTAAAACCTAACTGTTGTCCACGTAAAACTATATTCGTTCTTGAAACCCCGGATTTCTTTTTCGTACACTCATTGTACGAGTATAAAAATAAGATATACGTATGATTAAAAAAAAAGTTGTGTACACACACACACACACACACACACACACACACACACACACACACACACACACAAGTATATACACATAATACACTCACCTAAGTTATCTGGGAAATTTCCTCTACAATATAAAAGAAAAATCAATAAAATCAGGCCAGCATGTGAATCGAATCGAGAAAACCTTTTTGTTAGTCATGTAAAAGCATCGGTATTTTAAATAAGTTTTCTTCTTATTTTGTCTGTGTATTTAGAATAGGTTAAAAATTCTGGATTTGTAATTTGTTATACCTGTTTGTGTTGATTTAAAGCGAGAATCAAAGAGCAAGGAGGACAGTTTTAGTTGCGCGCATGGCCGTAAATTGATTACCTACTGATTTGAGTGTTATTTTCTGCCTTTTCCAGTTTTGTCACTACTTTTAGTACTACTTTGGATTACTACTTTTAGCACTACAGAGTGCTAAAAGTACGTAGTTTTGAGAATTGAGGTACTCCGAAACGCGTGAACTACGAATGTTGGAGTAACAATACTAGGAAAGGGGGAAAATAATTTACAAATAAATTTTAATAATCTTAACTGAAATATAACATATTTTGAAAAAAGTTTGATTCTCTCTCTATCTTTTCACTCGATAGCTCCTGAACAGAAAGCCTTCTGTCCTTTGCAGTCGGCTAAATGTAAATCTGTAGTTACCGTTCAGCATGCGTTACGTAGAAAGTTTAATTGTGATCCTTCGAATGATAATAACACTCGCCGATGGCAAAATCGGTTTGAAATGACCTGATGTTTCTTAAAGGGACGATCGACGGTGTCTGAATAAAATATTGAACTTATAAGGGAGTTATTCCTACGTAGTCCTAAAAAACGTCTGTTTGGAAGGCCGGCCGTGAACCAGCAATGCCGGTGATAATATTGTATAATGTTTCACGCCGTTTGCAGCTGTTACAGGCTCTGAGGCCTATCTATTACGCGTGTCGACTTTGCGTTCGAAATGTTGTAGCATAAAACGATGACTTTCTTGATCGTTACGTGTTTAATAATGCGTCATTTCATCTTAGTGGAAACGTTAACGCTCATAATGTACGTAGGTGTAGGTCAGAAATTCCCCGTGAAGTGTTACAATGCCAAAGGGATTCTCCAAATTAAATGTTTTCCGTGGCATATCCCGATGGCAAGTTCGCCCGGACCGTTCTTTTTCGCTGAGAGTACAGGAGTTGTGTATCTAGATATGCTCCGTACATACCTTTTTCCTCGACCGCAATATGGACCGAAGAATTTAATTTGGCAACAAGATAGTCGTGATCGGTCGAATGATATTTTCTCCGACCGCTGCATCGGTATACATAGACCCGATGACAAAGACCTCTAAGTTACCCGATCTGACCCCGTGAAATCTTTTTCTTTAAGATTTTATAAAAGCTATCTCGTATTTGGCTTCGCTACCTGCTAATCTACTCCGTTTGAGGTAAGGATAGAAGCCGCTGTCGCTTTTGTTACTCCAGATATGCCAGTTAAAGCACGTGACGAACTCTCGTATCGGTTTGATGTTAGCCGCGGGAAAAAGGTGCTCAGATTGAACATATTTGTGATTCGTTACTGCGATAATTTTATCAAACGATTATACAATAATAATAATTTATAAAAACCACTTACCGACAAACTTTTTTTATATATGTTCAAGTACTTCGGATACCAAATCCATCTTCAGAAACTCAAAATACTTTTATATTATTCTTAAAATGAAAAAACTAAAACTCATTCATCGTATGTAAGTCGTTATTAAGTAGTATTAAGTCGTTACTAAGGAAAAAACTTGCGAAATGTTTTGTGTGGAGTGTAGCCCTTTACGGGGCAGAGACATGGACTATTAGGAAGGGAGAGGACAGAAGACTGGAGGCCTTTGGAATGTGGATTTGGAGGAGGATGGAAAAGATCGGCTGGTCGGAGAAAGTTCGGAATGAGGAGGTGCTTCGTAGAATGGTAGAAGAGATGGCGATTATTGAAATAATAAAAAGAAGAAAATTCAGTCGGTTGGGACTTTGGCTGAGACGTGACTGTCTGTTGGTGATGGCATTGGAAGGATTTGTACCGGAGAGGAAAGCAAGAGGTCGGAGAAGAATGAAAACGGTAGACGATATAAAAAGGGAAGAAGTTACTATAAAATGAAACGGATGGCACAGAATCGAGCAGAATGGAGGGCGGCCATGTGAAAACCTGCCTTTCGGCAGAACACTTATTATTATTATTACTTCAAAATAAAAAAATTTTCCAATTTTCTTTTCTCTTCTGATTGTGTGTAGGATTGCATCGCCTCAACAATCTTTCTAAGCACCTCCTCATTTTTCACTTGATCCAGCAGTTTTATATTTCCATTCTTTTCCAAGATAGAAATTAATTAAAAATGTCTATCTTAACCTCTCTCTCTCTCTCTCTCTCTCTCTCTCTCTCTCTCTCTCTCTCACACACACACAAAATATGTAATTTATATAAAATACCACTTTTATATTCTATTTTATTCCATGTATTTCCTAATGGAATTAATGTTTAAAAAAAGTTTTATGGTTAAGATTTAACTCCTTAACATTTAGTGTTAGAATTTGTTTAACCATTACACCAATACAGTAACGCATAGTAGAATGAGGTACTTTATATAGTACTCAATGTTGTATTTAATCAGTATGTACTGTACAATGTCCTAGGTACACATGAATATACCAAAATTATACATCTAATTTGAACACTCTATAAATTTTCTAACCTACCAACTTTTTTAGACTCAACATTCCACGCTCCTACTCGTAGAATGTTATTTTTTAATTTTCTGGTGACCTCTTCCTTAGTAGTTTCCACCCGGAGATCCGAACCGGGGACTTGTTTACCTCCGGAATATTTTACCAAGGAAGGCGCCTCCATTTTTGTTACGTGAAAATGCAGAGCTACATTTTTTTTGGAAAAAAGACAACAGCAGTTATCCATTGCTTTCAGCTGCGCAGTACTCAGGAGATTGAGTGATGTTTATACGGCCTTTAAGTTATGACCTACGCCCTTAACAACTACTGAAAGAGGTACTCGATCGTGGTAGGACCCCAAGCGGGTAGGGTTCCGGCTTAGGTATTGGATCGGTTGGAGGTAGACGCATTGGCATCGTGCCACGGTTATATTGGTGTTGTTTATGATTCGATTTGGGGCTCTCGCTGGTGGGGGTGGCCGCGCCGCCGGGGTATGGTAGCCCGTGCTACCGGGGGCGTGGCTTCGTTCCGCCGGTGGCGGTGCTGATGGTGACTTGTCCCACACGAGACTCCATGATGGGACCGGGTGGACGTACGGGGTTTGTCCCCGGCTCCTGCGCGGACCGTAATGAGGTTACGTATCCCTTGTTAGGTGACCTTAAACCGGTTGACTTATTAGGGTGTATGTCTGAATTTCTATGTTGCGCGAGACATAATTTTGCGAGTGTAGCACTGATTTACCTTTCAACTCGTTTGTTTTTTCAGGCATTCACAGTCACGAAAGGTGCTGTCAAATCTGGACTAGGCGCGGGGTTCGCGCTTCCGAGGTTTCGGTCGGTTAGTTTGAGGGAATCATGTCAAGTTGGATGTGAAGATGTCCGTTTGAGGCCTATGCGAAGGCAAAATTTGATTTGTATTTTACCGATGCAAATGTCTGCCGAGATATTTACATCGGTGGGATCCCGATCGAGGCCTGGCTGACGGCTGTGAGCTGCAATCAGTTAGAGGGTCTAAAGACGACCTCCGGTAAAGCCCCTCAGGGCTCGCAACAGAAGGGGCGGTGTGGCGACCGGTAACTTTACAAAGTGAATGTCTTCCCCCTACGGGGTTGGGATGCCTTCTTTCAGCAATCATTCCTTAATCTGGCTCTCAACAGATACCTCTCCGATACGGTTGCACCTTCGGTCCAGCTACTCTGTATCACCGAGTGCTCAAGCCCTCTCGCCATCGGCAAAGTTTCGTGATTCATAGAGTAAGATTACACACTTGTAGACAATTTTATTGCGATACTATCGTTCATAATCGATTTCTTTCGACCTATTGATTATATACCTCGATGTCAAACTATAATGTTGTTTTCGTGTTTTTAATGAGCGACGTAGGTTAATAGTTTTACATTTATGTTCGGTTTTTTTGTCTACTACTTAAGTATTGTGTCTGTTAGTCTATAACTAAGAAACACACTAGTTAATTTTTCAATATTTATAAAATCTTTGTAATTTTTTTAGCGTTAGCAATACCGGTATTTTTATTTTTCGTTTTATAGGAACGTTCTGTGTAAAATGCAGTTTGTGCTTATTTTTTATAGGTTAGTGTCGGAATAAAACTAATTTATAAGTTTGTTATTTACTTTGTGATTTGTTTGAAGTAGCGATTTGTATTTTTTTTGTACTCTTTTTTATTTTATAATATGGCAAGTACATGCAAAAAACTTACTGAAGCAGAAATTTCTGCATTTTTTGGTACTAGTATGTCTGGTTATAGTAGCTGTAGTTCTTCAGACAGTGATTTTGTATTACCTGCTCTTGAGAATATTTCTGATTTAGAAAACGAATCTGATGATTCTAATGCTGTTTCAATTGTTGTTCCTGCAGCAGGCGGTAATCATGCCCCTGTTTTTATGTGGAACATATATAAACGTAACGGTTCTAATTTTGATATTCTTCTTTACTCATGCGGCAGGGCTATAAAGACCGCAACATTATGAGCCACAATCTTCTCTTGAGTTTATTTAGTAATTTTTCACAGATTAACTTCTGACAGGAGCAGTAAATGAAACTAACCGTTACGCTCAAGAAAAATTAGTTAGAGGCCTGGGAAAGAACCTTCAAGTAATCGATCTGTATGGTATTCTTGGAGTAACGTTACATTCCCTGAAATAAAAGCTTTTCTTGATATTATTTTGAATACGGCATTGAATAATAAACTACATATTGAAGAGTATTTTTCTATAAAATGACTTTATAAACAGAATCGTTTTACTGATGTTTTTTCAAGCGAACGGTTCCAGCAGATATTCTGGGCTTTCCATATCTGTCCTGCAAACCCCATAAATCAAGGGCGTACCAGAAGCGGCAAGATAAAAAATTTAGTCGCTCTCCTTCAGAATAAATTACAACAGTATTTTATGCTTCATATCGTATTTCAATCGATGAAATTACAGCGGGTTTCAAAGGGCAAATTTATTTAAAATCTTATAATAAAAATAAACCGACTAAGCGGGGGGTCTTATCAGATGCATGTTCTGGTTATATATTTGCGTTTCTACCACAACTTTGTAGACCAGATCCGGATGTAACAGCTCGTGTTGTGTTACAAAACTTAAAGTTTATCTCAAAGTTTTCCTGGATGTGGTTTTCACATGTACACGGACCGGTATTACACAAGTTTACCGCTGGCTATGGCTCTGAAAGGAATGAAAATTCATTTCACTGGCGTAGTAACGAGTAATCGTATTGCCTTATCGGAAGAAGTAAAAGGTAAAAATTTGAAAGCGCTCCAAAAACTAAAAAAAAAAAAAAACATTTCAAAGTCCAGAGGATGACGTTCTTGTTTTTGCATGGCGGGATAAAAGAAACATCATTATTTTGTCTTCTTTTCATAATAATAAATCAAAAATAATTAAAAGAAAGGTAAAAGATAAAGGAGAAGATAAAATATTGAAACCTTACGTAATTTGTGACTATAACATGTACACGGGTGTTGTAGACAAACTTGATCGTTACGTTTCATCGTACAATTTTTCTCGAAAATCACTCGAGTGGTGGAGGTAGTTATGTTTTTGGTTCTTGGATGTGTCCATTGTAAATAGCTAACTGCTGCTTAACATGAATTTACAGAAGCAAGCAAAATCAATGACGGTTCATAAAGAATATGGAAAAATAGCGATAGAGGAACTCATTGACCAACACCGATGTAGAATTAAACAACCTGGTTGTCCATCAAGCCTCGACCGAGAAGAAAGATTGAATCGGCAACCTCCCTTATAAATTTATAAAACACCAGCAAGGACTACAGTCCTTGCAGCAACAAAGCTGTTGCTTATGGGTTATACGGGATCCCTCGTCTGATTAAACGGATTTCAACGCATTATCGCGGGTTTATAGAGGGAGATATTAGCTATCGTGTGCTGCCACGCCTAACTCGAAAGTACCTTTTGTCTTCGTGTAGCACCCTAGTGTGCAAAATTTAACAGCCGAGCTCCTATTTAGTATCTTCGTGTCTATACGTTTCTATTTCAAATAGTTATTTTGAACTTAAACCTTATATATATTTTACCATCCTCATCCGTCACGGATCAGGCTCATCGCTTTCCTGGGCATCCAATATCTCTTATTCTCCTCGGTTTGTACCTCCATACTTGAGAAGGAAGTCTACAAAGCGATATACGCATCAAATGGTCGCTCCATTTTTTACGACGGATAAATATATACTTTATTATTAATTGTACATTTTGTGATGCAGCTTTGATTAAGGTTTATCGTTATCTATTTATGACAAAATCTTGCCTTACTTTATTTTTACAAAGGTAATATGTCTAAAGTAATTTTTTATAATAATCTTTGACATCAAAGAAAGAATCAGGAGAGGTATTGGTGATTCCGGTGTTGAAAAATTCTGCTGCTAGCAATCAGCGGTGAGAATTTGGTGGATGTCAAGATTAATCTGGATGTTCTTTCCACTCAAAAATTCCTTTTTAATCTCGGGAAAAAATTTTAATTTAAATGAAAGATATAAATTGCTGTCAGATCATCTTTATATATTTTAATGTTTATAAAAAACTACATTTAAAAAGTCAAATTTATAGTAAGCGAAGAAAATTATTATTGTTTCTATTTAATTATTTAAGTTATATTTTCCTTCTCCCAATAATTTCAGAATGAAATTATTAAGAAAAAAAGCGGGTTTAAATATATGAGTATGTACTGATTTTTTGCTTGTATGTACTAACAAAATTGCTTAATGTATTCCCTTAACAAATCAATATTTTGTTTAAGTTTAAATAAATAATGGAATTAGCACCATATAATATATTTTTGTTTTTTAATTAGCAAAGCGATGAAGTAAATTGTTATTTTTCATAATACTGTAACTCTTTAAATGTTTTTAGGTAGGTTTCATAAGAAGGCTATACATAAATAAAGCTTTATTATATATATATTTCACTTTCTTGTGTACACGATAACTGCCGTAATTTTGCACTAATCACTTTCAAATTGTTCCTTAAAAATAACTCGTCCGAAAATCTCGTTCGAGTTCGTTAACGGCCAAAATCGGACCGTGGGAGTAGTAACGGGGAGGCTTTTTCGAAAAAAAAAAAAATATCGCTATAACTTTCTTATTAAGTAAAATATCGAATTCGTTTAAACTTACTACTATTCTTTGGATAAGAGCCTAAAATTTCTCAAAGTAAATTGTCTTTATATCACCAACCATTGGCCCAGCGGATTGAAAAAATGGGATTTCGAAGACAAAAGAATCATACCTCCCTTAATAGGCACAGTATCGAATCTGTTTAAAGTGGTCGTTAGTCGTATGAACAACATTACCTAAAACTTATATTTTAAACAATTTTTGATATGACCAACCCTTACGGCAAGGGATGACCAAAATGTTGCTGGAATTGTAAGATGCGCCTTGTCGTATGATAAACATGTGAAATTTTTTTAACATGCAACCGTTGTCGTATCGAGTAAATTTGAAGTTTTTCTTAACTTTAAGGTGGAAATCTTTTTTATCCCCTATTTAGCACCGGTGAAATCTACCTCCGCCTTCCAGCGTGCCGAAAGAAATTATTTTCTTTGCGACTAATATTTATTTGAAAATAAAGTTGCTGTTAGATGTGTAAATAATATTTTATTAAAAATTTTAAGGGAAAAACAGGAATAGGTGTAAACAGGTTTAAATCTACACGAATCGTCATAATCAGCTGAATTAAGCGGAAACAATACCAATTACAATAGATTGTTGAACCGCCTTCCAAAGGATTAATGTAACAGATAAATAAATAAAAAGAACTAAACTATTATTTAGAACTCTTTGATGACAAATTTACGATACAAATGTTAAAAGTTTTAATATTAGATCTCTGATGATATATGATTATACCGCAAAACATGTGTATACACATAGTATTGACTTTTGTAAGAACGATTTATAATACAATACTATTTTGCAATTTAAATGTACTATGCGGTTATTATTAAATTTAAAAATCATGGTTGTTGCATAATTAACATTCTTCATCGCTTATTATTTTCCACTCTGAAAAAATAAAACCGATATGTGTACAGGTATATTTATGTTACAGACATATTATTATCGATTAGTTACACTAAATAGCTTAAAAATAAATAAAACGTTGTTTGTACCAAAAGTAATTTAAAGCAAACTTGTACAAAGGAAAGCTCAATGAAAGAAAAAATTTTTACACTTTTTACCAAGTAATAAGTGACAAAACAGTAAGGAAATTTTGTTACTGTTTTAGTACATTAATGTTTTTTTAATGGCATTTTTTTCTCATAAGTAAACTACTTCTTCCTCTAACCAGTCCCATATTTGCATTGGAATAGCACTTATTGTCTTAGTAAGTGACCTTGTCGGACGCCTTGGCAGTGTCGAGTTCGCAAACAGGTTTCGCAAGATGTTATTAAATACGTATGTGTTCCTGCGATCTACCGACTAAACCTCCACCCCCGGCTACTCAAACTTCCTGGTACAGCTGGTGTGCACTACTTCTGGAAGAGGGGAATGCGCCCTCACACACATTCAGACACCACAGTCAACAGACACTGACCTCACACGACCACAAGTTACCTCACATCAGACTAAAATCACACCACATACTCCACGACATCCAATCATCGCTCCAGAATGCCTCACGCCTCACAGTCCACACATCGTGCCACAATCGATCGGTCGCATCCGATCGCATAAACAAACACCTCACAGGCAATCGAACACTACAGCGTACTTAACTCACGGGTAACTAATCGGACGCGGGAGCGGGGTGCCCACGACCTCATCACACCCAGGCGACTCCCACACGTACGGGGAACCCCCTAGGCTCTCAGCCGCGTGCCTGTCCACCTCCGAACCCTCCGACGACCACTTCTTCTACCCCTGCGAGACTCCTTCCAGATGTACAGCTCCCCCATGATTTTCCTAACAAACCTTGCTACAGCCGTCCAGTTTTCCGCGGTTTCCAACATGATCTGCTGCAATTCCCTTCTATCTATGGTGTCCAATATTTCTCTCCTCGCATCCTCAAATCGGGGACAACAAAGGAAGACGAAATACGCTGTCTCTTCCTCGTTTACTCACACCGGACGACTAGCGGAATGATCAAGCTTAAACCAAAAACTATATTCTCTTAACCCAGCGTGGCTCGCTAGAAACTGTATGAGACTGTAATCCGACGAGCCATGAGACCTCTCGCACCAACTTCTTAGGTCCCCGTTAATGCGGTATGTCCATCGGTCTGTATCGCTAGTGTCCCACCGCATCTCCCATTCTCTCCTCGTTTCTTCCATAATGGAGTTAGCCACTCTCCTTTTTTCCGCAGGTGTTGACACCCGTTGCTCTTTAAACTTCTTCCTGCGGGTGATCTCCAGGTCGGTAATATTCCCGCCAACACTTGGACTGCCTCTCGAGAAAATGTGCGAAGTGCAGCTGTAATACGGAGGCAGCTCCTTCTGTGTACCGACTCAAAAGTACCCCTGTATACGCCGTATCTAGTGATCCCTCCCCGTATCTCGGCACCGTACAGTAACGTGGAGTATATCACTCCAGACAGAAGCTTCCTCCTCTGCTGCCTCAGTCCCCCGCAGTCCGGTAGTAATCTGGCAACCAGACGCATCACCTTTTCATGCCACAGACCTGCTAAAAAAAATTAAACGTTGAAATTTAAAGCGAATGAAAATTCTTACCTCGATTGTAGTTGAAATGCGGTGATGCTACGCTCCGCTTTAGAGATGGGTGTTTTTTAGATATTTCCGTTCGACAAAGTTTTGTGTATATAAATAATGTACTACAATCTATAAATCTTTAAATATTGTATTCCTTATATAGAAGTTAGAAACTGAAATTAATGCATCATTAAAACACCCTCACAGTGTATCCTTACAGTGTAATCCTCACAGTGTAATTACTTATGAGACAGAGCGTTTCTAAAACGGTGGGCTGGCTGCACTTTTTAGAATTCTAATCGTAAAACCAAACAAAAAATACCGTTAGGAAAAATGGCAATTTCTCCTTCGTTCTCCCACGGTCCGCCATCTTGTGATTTTTATATAAAAATGTATATCTCAAGTTCGGAAAAACGAACCATATTAATATTTGGTAAGCGTCTTGGTAATAAAGTATTAAAATTAGCGAAAAACAGGTCTTAAATACCTTCGCAAATTACAAAATGGCGGCCATGTTTATTTTCCAATCCGTTTTATCTCAATAAATATTAGTTTTATCAAAATTTATATTATTTGCTAAAATATTAAGCCTTTGAACAAAATGATGTTTTATTTTTTTTTTTAAATCGGTTAACAAATAGTCGAGTTACGGGAAAAAACTTTTGTGTATAATTATTAGGTGTATTATTGTGAGAAAATTATTACTTATTTGATATAAATTTACAGTACTAGAATTAACAATAAATAGAAACAATATTTCATCGAATTGAACGTAAAGTGGAGGTCATGAAAACACACATAATTACAACATCAATTTTCTCTAGTAACTCGGCTATTTGTCAACCGATTTTAAAAATTAAAATGTCATTTTGTTTAAAATAAAAGGCTTAATATTTTAGAAAATAACATAAATTTTGATAAAACTAATATTTACTGAGATATAAAGAATTGAAAAATAAACATGGCCTCCATTTTGTAATTTGCGAAGGTATTTAAGTCCTGTTTTTCGCTAATTTTAATACTTTATTACCAAGACGCTTACCAAATATTAATATGATTCGTTTTTCCGAACTTGAGATATAAATTTTTATACAAAATTAGTTTTACAAGTAGAATCCGAAAAAGTAAGCCAGCCCACCGTTTTAGAATGCAAAAAATCAAACAAAAAATTTAAAGAACAAAACTCAGTAGATGACTTTTAGAGATGCATTTTTTTTAAAAGGTAACTTTACGATTATTAAAGCAATTATATAGTATATATACATACAAAAAGTGAAATGCGTAATGGCTGCCATGTACAGTCGGCAGCACTACTTTACGCAAAGGCAAACTTGCCACTCCGTCTTCATGGAGCAGTGGAAAGTCGAGGGCTTTTGCCGTAAAAATGTTTTACAAAACTAATGAGAGTTTGGAGGGTACACAGAGGGAATTGTAAAGTTCCCATTCTTTTTTGTGTCATCTGAATTAACGCATAACGTTTTACAGTCAGCATTATTCATCGCGTTAAGGCTATACAATCGTGAAATTGTCTAACTTACTTTGTGATCCAAATAGCTTGCAATTTTTCAGCAACATGTCACAAAGAGAGTCAAAAGTTTTATACGTCATAGTTTTGTCTCCGTTGTATGCGCAAATCGGTTGACATACAAAATAAAGAGGACACTGAAAATCTTTATCGGTGCAGTTTACTTCATACGTTAAATAAGTTTCACTTGTTTCTATATTTAAAATTAACGAAAGCCAGTAGACACATATAAGTGAAACTAATAAAAAATATTAGTAATTTATCTTTGTTTTATTTCTACTTTACTAGTAAAAAAAGACCTAGGATAAATTTTCTCACTACTTGGGAAATATAATTTTTTTTAGGGAGGGACAGATACCCGACTAACCCACACTTGCATGCTTTGGTGATAAAGTAACAATCAACACTGGAAACTACCAACAATATGTTGTTAAAATTAACCTAATTCGGACGTATATATACGTCCATTTCTCGATTATACAAAAGATATGAAAAAATAAAGTTTAACTTTTGAAAATGACGTCATCCAGAAGACGTATATTTTTCATTAGACATACTTCAAGCCTTTCACCAAATCTCTCATAAAACACAACCGTTTGCGTTACGGTAGCATTTTCCTTTCTTATAGTCTTCTGAAGTTCATCCAAATTAGGGGTCTATTTACGTACACTTTGGATTTAGGAACTTCCTTAGGAAAAAATAACATCTACTGAGGTTACGAGAACGAGTAGGCATTGTTTGGCATTTTTGTTACATTTTGGTGTAACACCAAAATGGTATTAAGGGAACGCTGTTCAAATTCGTTTGTTTTCTTTGTTCTCCTGTCATCTTCTTTCTTCCTTACGACATGATCACTCGAGCGGATAGCCTTGATTAATACTTTTTTATTATCCTTAATCGTTAACGTAGTGCTAATAGTTAAGTGATAGGTGATAAATAAAACCGTATCATTTTCTTACCGTTTCGTTGTAGGGTAATTGCAGTAAAATATTTTACTATTATAATAAAATTTATGAAATAGTTGATAATAGTTGTAATTAATCGGCAGAAAATATGTTTTTAAATATTACACTACCTAATTATTTTGTTTTCTATTACAATAACGTACTTAGTCATCGTACTTTATTAATTAATTTCGCATTTTATCGGATAAATTTGGATTTAAAGTAATACGTGTAGTTTATGCTATAGATAAAGTACCTTATTTTAAGATCGTATTTTGATTTTAATATCAACTAAATATATTAATTAACGAATTCATAATAATTATTTATAAATTACGTATTAATGAGGTGTATTACGAAATAGTTTAATTTTGACGAATGTTAGTTCTGCAGTTTACATTAGCCGTACTACAGGTGTCAGCCAAGCACGATATTTTCGGTTAGGTTGGTAACGACATGGCTGCAGATATTTTGGCTCAATACTATATCACCCACCGGGTTGGTCTAGCGGCATCGCAAATCAGCCGATTTCCAAGTCGAGAGTTCCAACGTTCAAATCCTAGTAAAGGTAGTTACATAATTTTATATGGATTTGAATACTACTAGATCGTGGATACCGGTGTTCTTTGACGGTCGGGTTTCAATTAACCACACATCTCAGGAACGGTTGACCTGAGAGCGTACACGACTACGTTTCATTTATTTTAACACATATACCTTACGGTGGCTCCGGAGACAGAAAAAATCTGATGTGGGAACCACATGACTTCCTTGTACGCCTATTAAATTTCATATACACATTTTTTTTTAATGAAAATGTACATAAAATTTTATTTTATAAATAACTTGTGATATTTTTTCATCCTTTTTTTTGTTATTGTTATTATTAAATTATATTTATCGTATCGATTATTTTTTACAATCAGAGGTTAATAATTATTAATGAATCGATATATTTAAATTAAAAAAAAGAAGAAAAAGTCTGATTTAAACCGCCTTCCCCGTGTAAGATCCAAATATTTCATTAATTAACATTTTACTTGTCTATAACTTTGAACCGATGAAAATAAGTACCGCTTATGATATATCGCTGAAAAGCTCTCTCTGAATGAGGGTTTATTACTGCGGTTAAGAAAAAGTCCAAAATCCAGTTTTTTTTTGTAGTTTGAGCTTTTTTGGACACTTTTGGTCCAGTCGATTGCAATCAAAAGAGAGGTGCACAAATAGATGTTACAACAGTCCTAAATCAAACATTTCAATACCCTACGGCTAATCGTTTTTGAGTTATGCGAGATACATACGTACGTACGTACATACATACATACATACATACATACATACATACTTACATACGTGCGTACAGACGTCACGCCGAACTAGTCAAAATGGATTCAGGGATGGTCAAAGTGTATATTTCCGTTGAAATTTGAAAAACGAAATTTTTCGTCATCGCAATACTCCTTTACGTTCCAACGCGATGCAGTCGAAGTGGAAAATTGACTTATTCATTATTTACGGAGATATAAACCGAAAAACTGTTAAAGATGCGACCTGAAGTTTAAGAGGTGATAAATTAATTGTACGGGCTTGTATAAAACTTTGAGCGAGATTCGTAAGAGTAGTTTTTTACGACAAGCGATTGAAATCAAGCTACGCGACAGAAGACTAAAAAACCGGTGCCCTTTTCCCTTATGACAGCAAAAATATACATTTAAAAATGAATTTTAAAGTACGTTTAACATCATCAAACGCAGAATGAAATTATGTTAATTTTGATTCGGCTTGTTTTCGAAAATCGGACGGGGAGTTTTGTGTTTTTATAAGGTTTGAAATTCGAATAGTCGAGCGTAGAATGTACTTTCTGATTCCGTCGAATAAAATATTTCCTTTTTGTAAGAGGGTTAAGGTACAACAGTCTACATAGATCACAGGTCTGTCAAGTAATTCTATTTACCGAAAACCATCAAACCGATATAAAATGTTTTTGGTATTTCATTACTTTTACCCTAGTTACAATTTTAGAGAAATTTAATTTTATAAATAAAAAATGCAAAACGCAAATTAAAATTTCGTTTTTTTACGGCTTTAAATTCTGTATGCCTTCACCAACCCGGAAGGGGGAAGACATCCACCTTGTGACGTTACCGGTCGCCGCACCACCCCCTCCGTTTCGAGCCCTGAGATCCTCTAACCGATTACTTCTCTCAGTCGTCAGCCAGGCCTCGGTCGGGATCCCACCGATGTAAATGCCTCGGCAGACATCGCATCGGTAAAATACAAATCGAATTTTGCCTTCACGTAGGCCTCAAACGGTCATCTTCACATCCGACCTAGCATGATTTCCTCAGACTAACTAACCGAAACCGCGAATCCCGCGCCTAGTCTAACTTTGACAACACCGTTCGTGACTGTGCACGCCTCAGAAAACAAACGAGTTTTAAGATAAATCAGTGTTACACTCGTACCGATCAAAACGCCTTCACCGACCGGTTCAAGTTACCTCTTTTACGTCGCATTTATGAATTATAATTTTAAAAAAATTTATATTATCTGTACATTGAATTTTTCCTATCCTATCAAAAAATGTTTTTATAATGCGATTCGTTTAGATAAATTTGTTGTTCGCGTTCATATACCGCAAATAATTTTTTTTTTCACAAAAATAACTTAATTTAAAAACTATATCTAATTACCTGACACATCATTCAACGTTTTTCCTTTAGCCAAATACTCTTTTTTATATAAATTTTTTATCGAAGTAAGAATTAAAAGCAAAAATCATATATCTAATAAAATCGTTTCCGAATGCCGATCGGCTGGTCGGTTGGTGACGATAATTTTTTTAAATCTATATTTAAAAATATACTGTCGTTTAGAATTATTTACATAATTATACTGAAACATGGCGAATGATGATTACTTACAAATTAGTGTTGGATTTAAAAATCCTGATTTTGGCATATTTCTTTTAATAAAAAAATTTACCCGTTTCTGCTTATTTTTAAGAATTAATTGGTAGTACGGCCAAAGTATTTATGCGGTACATTAATAAACTGAAATGATAGTTTAGCAAATAACCGATAAGTCACGTACTACACATTACGATTGTTATTTAAATGCCTCTTAAATATTTTTAAACATTACTAATTATTAAACTGAAAACTTTAAATAAAAATGTTATTTTTTTTACTAAAAACTTTACTAAAGCCTTTTACTTAATTTTACTTTTTTAATACAGGTATACGAGTACGAAACAGTTTTTCCCTTATTCACAGCCTGGGTGGTTAGTACTGATAAGATAGATCTGAATCTCTTAACCGGCTTCGCCAACCGCTCTTCACATTTTCATTATCAGTAGCGGCTCGTAGCTAAAATCAGCGGGGATCAGTCCTTTTCAAGGCAACGGTTGAAGTTCTATACGTACGTACGTACAGACGTCATGCCGAAACTAGTCAAAATGGATTTAGGGATGGTAAAATGAATATTTCCGTTGAAATCTGAAAACCGAAATTTTTCTCCATCACAATACTTCCTATACTTTGTACAAGTAAGTAAAAACCTACTTTTATTGCAAATTATAAAATAATTTTTTTAAATATATGTACTGTATTAATAAAATAAATCATTTTTATTTATTTTCACGTATCGATTTGTTTTTAACTTGCAAAATCTCACAATATATAATAATTTAGGTGACAAAAATCAGCGATCAAAATTTGCATTATTATATTACATTATTATCTTTACAAAATTAAAAATACATAAATTATTTTGCCGATTTTGCTACAAAATAATTCCCGGCGATTGGTTTACCAAGTTTATATTTTTTCATAAATGCGCTCGTTTTGAAACTCTTTCTTTCCGCCCTATCACTGAAAAGAGAAAAATACATAAGTAATAAATTATAAACCTTTGCTCGCTTCAACCGGTAGACCGGAATCACATAAAAGTATTACATCCCACCATGTAGGTTTGAAAATACAGTTTTAAGATGTTGCGATAGCACAAGCAATAAATGCGCTGCTATTACACGTCAATAAATGTTTTATTCTCTTTGTATTTCTATATTTGAGCCGACAGTGCCGACGATTAACATATTACTAATTAAGGTATGCTTTTTTTTCGATAGTTTTATTAAATAAAAAGGAATCTAAAGTTAGGTTCGGCTAAATAATTTTCTTTTACATTTGTTTTACTTATGTAAACAGACAAAAAATTGTTTGTTTTATGATTCGCATAAAATATCTATACGGTTTTTAACTTCCAAATTAAAAAATATCGTTTATTATTAGATCGCCTGTTAAAAAATCAACACCCGTATTGGTAGTAACTATTTACGGGATAGAATTATCATAAACATCGCAAGAAGGTCGACACTGTTCTGAAAAAAATTATAAAGCTACAGGGGTTAACTTGTAATAACAAAAATATCTTTTCTTCTTTTTCTTTGATCCCTAGCTGGCGACTGGAGGAAGAGACTGGCCGCGCAACCGGTATACGATGCTGTGAGTGCCGCACTTTTCCGAACTTTGTTCACAACACTTTTCCGTGCTTTACCGTCTATAGCGATGATCCTGGCCTGGTCGAGATCAACTCGCCGATTCCTCAGGTCATCTGCAATTTGTTTTATCCAGATTTTCTTTGGTGCAGCTCTTTGAATTGTAGCAAGTCGCCTACAGAGGAGTCTGTGCGGCAAGCGATCTGGATCCATCCGGTACGCGGTTGACCAAGCCGTCTCAGCCTCCGCAATTGGATCTGCTCTTCGACTGTCGGTTCCTGCCCGCATCTGGTGATCTGATGACTTCATTTCGGATGCGGTCGTAAAGCTAGACCCGTATGATCAGATGCAGGCACCGCATTTGGAAACCCTGTAGCCGGTTCAAGTCTGTTTGGAAGAGGGTCTAAATTTCTGATCCGTAGAGCAGAATTAGGATGATAAGCGTGCGGAAGAGGCGGATTTTTGTCTGCATGGTAATCTTTGCTCGCTTTCGTAGGCACCATTTTAGCGAGACGAAAGCTGTAGCTGCCTGCCCGATCCTGGCGTGGATTTCAGCTGTAGATGCCGCTTTGTTTTACTGGACCGGCGATCCGAGATATGTGAATTATTGTATCTGTTCGATCTCAGCTCCTCCGAGGTAAACGATGGACTTTGAGCCGTCAGTTTTTAGTACCTTCGTTTCGTCAACATTGATCCTCGGTCCAAAGGACTCTGCTACACTGGAGATCTCATACGAAATATCTCGGCATCACTGGCAGCAAATATGGCGCTGCCGACTGCAAACATCAGGTCGGTTAGATAGTTATCCTTATCATACTGTACTCCACACCTCTCTGCAAATGCTTTTCTCATTATAGCGTCGATTAAAATGTTTAATAGTAGCGGAGAGATGACATCCCCCTGGCAAACTCCTGTTTGAATGGAAAACGAATTAGATAATTCGTTTCGGATTCGCACACAGCCGGTTGATCCGTTGCATGATGCTTGGAAAAAGCGAACGGTTTCCTGGGGTACGTGTTCGGCTTTCAGTGCATTCCACAGTGCAGACCGGTCGAATGCTGACTTGAAGTCGATGAACGCAACAACTGTTCGTATTCCGCACTTGATTTTTTTCTTCCATCAGCTGGCGGATGGCGAAGAACTCATCACATCAGCCACGATGCGGCCGAAATCCAGTTTCCTCTTCACGGCTCGTCTGTTCACGATTTTTCTGCAGTCCCACTTGAATGACTTTCATAAAGACTTTGCCGATGATTGAAAGGAGACTGATGTCACGGTAGTTTTTGCAATTTTGACTGTCCCGCTTTTTACGGATCGGTATGATGAAGGCTTTCTTCCATGTGGAAGGTACATACTCTATGAGCCGGATCGACTGAAATAGCGTGTGGAGTCGGTAAAACAGAATGTCTCCTCCAGCTTTGATCGCCTCCGCTGTGACGTCATCCACTCCCGGTACTTTTCCATTCTTCAATGTCCTTATTGCTGCTTTAACTTCTTCAATCGTTGGTTGATCACGACCAGTTCAGTCTGGCTATGGGTAGTGACTTGCGCATGGCGCGATGAAGGCGAACATGTATTTTGGGCCGAATTAGGTAGTGTTCAGATCCACAGTCTAGTCCTCGCATGGCACGCATATCCTGAAGCGATTACCGGAATCGAGAACTTTTCAGAACATAGCCCGACGCTGCAGAGTCAATGCCAGATTGATTTTGCCAAGTGATTTGGTGCTTGAGTGGATGTTGGAAGATCCTATTTCCTACAACCAGATTATTTTATGCTGCGAAGGGCAATAAGCGAAGGCCATTGTTGTCGATTTCATGCCTGAAGTTGCCCTTTGTTAGCTTCCATCCAAGCCTATTCGTACCGACGCGGGCATTGAAATCGCCGGCCAGAATGATCATCTCAATTGTTTGGATTAAATCCAGCGTGTGTTGGGGCTGAGTATAGAATTCATTCTTGGCTGGATCGAAGCTTGTTTCAGCAGGGGCACGGACTGACAGGATGTGGGTCCTGATAGAGCCATCAATGCTGAGGACTGCTAGCCGACATGATATTGGCTGGAAGGTGACTACGTTTTAGCCGCTCCTAAAATATATTTTTTTAAATATTAAATCAAACATTAAAAAAGTACATTCATCAGGAAATACACGCAATATTTATTTTAATAGTAGTCTAAAGCACGATAATTGCGGCAGTTCAGTTGTGGCACAACGTTGTTTTTTGCCAGCAAGCATATGAAGTCAGTAAATGAACGATTGCCTTATACGTAAATCTGTTGAGGAGGACGGCAGCAAGCGAAGTACTGAGTACGGCCGTGGCGAGCGCTCAAGTCTGTCGTCTGTTGAAGCTGACAGTCAGGTATCTGGTGTCTTGTTGCGCCATGGCGATTTTCCTGCCATTCTGCTGTTTCAGTGAAAGTTCTTTTATGTAAAACGTTTACATTAATTTTTTTAAAAATGTAACTTGCTTTAGTTAAAATCCTAGGATATTCTAGTGCATTTATTTTCTAAGTACTTAGTTCAGTTAGTATACTTTTGGTCTAAAGTTAAGTTTGGTTATGTTATTTTAACCAAAAAAAATGGATGGACGCAAAAGGCTTAGCGGTGCAAAATACCGAAAAGTAGCGGACCAGAAGATAATTAATTTTAATGAAATAGTAAGTAAAATCGTAAAATTAGATAATTAGAAAAAATATTAATCCAGGGGAGACTTCTTCCCTACCTGATTCGATTAAAGAGTATCTACGATCATCGATTGAACGCAGCGATGCTATATTGAACGCACCGTCGAACGCAGCGTTGAACGCAGCGATGCTATATTGAACGCGAATAGATTATTTGTTTCAGTTTTTAATTTTTTTATATATAGAACAATGTATAAGAAGGAGAAACAAATGATGGAAATTGATAGATTGAATAAAGATTTTAAACGTAAACGTGCGGCTTTCATGTTGGGTTTAGCCGAAGAGGAAGCTTTATTCCCTAAACGTTTCAAACCGATAATCGAACCGATCCAACAAATTAGAGAAAAAATAGATAAACCAAAACCGTCTCCTCTACCTCTGACCGATGGAGAAATTGATATAGATAGAGTAGGACGCGAATTGGGCGATAGACTGATGAGTAATTTAGACAGACATGAAGAGAGATGTGAACAGAGTTTATTGGAACAAGATTTAGAAGTTTCAGATGATGAAGAAGATGTAGCTTCTTCTACAATGTTATCTCAACAAACAACCCTACCATGTGAACAAACTCAAACTGCGTATGAAGGTGACGAAGAGCTTGTTAAATATATACATATTTTGCCAGACACTCCATCTACACAAATTTCTGAGACGCAAGAAACAATTACAGGTGAAGATTATTCAGAAGCTATAAAACCATACAAACAAATGTTGAAGACCGGTCCAAAAGTATCTCTAGATCATGTAAACGGTGTGAAATACGATAAAAATACAGATACGGCTACATTGGGCGATATTAAAATTGAATTTGTCGGTGATAAAATCCATTTGGGAGAGATGATATATTCGGCCACACCGGGCGTTCTCGAGCTGTTGTTGTTTAAAAATCCAGATCTGAGAAAAGTTCACACGGCAGATATGCAAACTTACGGTGAAATGTTGAAGCGTACCGGTGCTCACTTGACGGACGCCGGCGCAGTAAAAACGAATAAATCTTTCAAATACAACGAAGTCATCAGAAAACTGTTCCCTTCAAAAAGACCCGTCAAATCAATTTCACCATATAAGACACCATCGTCATCGTTCAGCGGCACCGGGCTGTTGCACGCGCAACTCAATTATAATCCGGTCTATTTATATTGGCACGATCCAAACGATCTGGTAGCTAGATTGCATACTCTTGTAGGCGAATATGACGCTGGAAACAAGGGCGTTTCTAACGAACTGATATCCATATTAAAGAATTGAAACAAGTTGAATTTGAAGAATAGATTATTTGTTTTTAATTTTAATTTTTGCAAATATAGAAATGTCACGATTAAGATTAGGTCGTAATGGACGTCGAACAGCGAGAAAACGAGGGCCTCCTGGGGAAGGTTTTTCGTCGACTAGTGATGGAAATTATGATATAAATCACCATAGATTATGCAACGTGTCCGATCCTATCGGTGATTCGGATGCGGTGAATTTGAAACATGCCAAACAAATTTCGTCGGGTTTCCCCATCACAACCGATGGAAATTACGATATAAAAAATCATAGGTTGTGTAACGTGTCCGATCCTGTCGATGATGCGGACGCGTTGAATCTGCGTCGAAGCAAAACTATGTTTGATGAATACACAATCCATCTGTATGAAAAGTTTATAGATTTAGAATGATTAAATGCATACGATGAGGTTATTAGAAAATACATAGAAGATGAAATGGAAAGGCTTGCTAACGATACTTTACGATTTATAAATGATGAAAACATCAAGTTTAAAACAAAAGTTGATAGATATATAGATGATGCGATAGAGACGGCCATTAAGGAAATTTTGGAAGCGATTAACAAAAACAATAATGATGGCATAAAAATAAATTTGGTTCGTCACGATGAATAATTTATTTGAATGAAAAAATAATTTTTTTTATATAGAGAGATATGAAGGTGAAGAAGAAAAATATTTCCAAGAAAAAAGGCGGACGCGGTATAATCGGGTCAGTAATCAATAAGGCTGTAGATTTATTACCGTTTGAAGCTCATATACCAGGTTACAATTATTGCGGTCCGGGCACGAATTTGGATAAGAGGTTGAAGCGTGGTGATAGAGGCTTAAATAAATTAGATGAGGCGTGTAAACTGCACGATATAGCATATTCGAAATATTCAGATAATAAAACAAGATCACAAGCCGATAAAGCGCTTGCCGAACGGGCTTGGAAACGTGTGGTCGCACCCTACGCAGTAACTAACGCGATGAAACTTAAATCCAAATTTGGCGGTCGATTGAGATTGAAGAAAGGCAGCGGTACGGCTAAGAAAAAAAAAAAATAATAATAATCGATTCAATACCAAATCGCGCTTTGTACGATCACGAAATGATTGAATACGTGAAACAATTGAAAATTCCACACTTCCGCGGTGTTTTTATGTTGGACGCTTTACCGAAAATGATTTGGAAAAATGAATGCTCGATAGTGAATTTAGACACTTCAAACTGCCGCGGTACGCATTGGGTTTGTTTCCGAAAAATCGACAAAAACGTAGATTATTTTGATAGCATAGGCGATGCGCATCCGCCTCCAGAACCGATGAATTATTTCAGAAACTCTAACGTAACGTACAACTACAATAGATATCAGACCGATGATGATGTGATTTGCGGTCGATTATGTTTAGAATTTTTATCCGAATAAATTATACGTTTTTTGTTTTTTATTTTTTCTAAATAGATATGTCGTGTCTATTATCGATTGACGGTAACAGTTCGATGATTAAAAAATCATTTTTTCCTCCGATCGATCTTTCAAAAGGCCAATACGAATCGGGTCTCAAATGGTTGATGACAGCCAACACTATCCCGAACGTCGAGGAAAACAAAAATAATAAATTTTGTTTCGCTTTGGAAAAGGATGTCAAAAAAGATGAAAATAATAATTATGTGTTGACAAAAAAGCAATACATAACAATACCAACGGGCAGTTACGAAATTGAAGATATCAGTAACTATATACAGAATAAAATGAATAAAATTAATCAAACCATCACATTGCGAGCTAACCCAAATACGTTACAGTGTGAAATTAAAAGCACCGTATGGATAGACCTGTCGGATACAGATTGCAGTATCGGCAGGCTGTTGGGCTACGGGCCGATAATTCTGAAAGCGAATGCAACGCATCTTTCGGATGAAATAATAAATATCGCTTCCGTGAATATAGTACGCGTGAAATTTAACATTATTTCGGGCAGTTATAGAAATGAAAATCAAGACCGCATTTTATATGAGTTTCCGCTGAGTGTAGATCCGGGCGATATGATTGAAGAATATCCTCCCTATATTGAATTTCTACCGGTAGATGTGAGAGCAATTTACGATTTAGTTATATCGTTGACCGATGAAAATGATAATTTATTGAATTTGCGTGGTGAACGAGTAAACACGATGTTAGTATTGAAAGAATCAAGGACCCATCGGAGTTTCTGAATATAATATTGTAATTTGGATTTTTATTTTGTTATTTTAGATAGACATGCCGCTAGTATTTGAAAGTGATGATGAAATTAATGTTAAAAAACGTTACAAATTGACCGAAGAAAGCGTTAAAAAATTAAAATCTTTAGGTTTTGAAATCGTCGACAGGAAACTTAAAAGCACCATTACGTTATTGAAATAAAAAAAATTAAACTTTCTCTATAGAGATGAATTATTTAATAGTTAATAAAATAGCGCGTTCAGATGAGTCCCTAACATATAATCAATTTCACAATCACTATTCCTTAGCGAATAAAATCGAAAAGGAGATTAAAATCCCTATAAATCAACCAGACGTGTATACCGTTCCGGGTGAAAGTTATTTGATTGTTTCCGGTAAACTCGTCGGAGCAGACGGAAAAAAATCAACTACTTCAGAATTAGTTAATTTTTGTGTGGCCTTCTTATTCCAGGATATACGATATCTTATTAACGCGCAAGAAGTAGCTTCGGTGAGAAATGTAGGCGTGACAACGGTTATGAAAAACGCTCTTTCAATGACAAATTCTACGTTGACATCTGCCGAAATAGCGGGATGGATTAGTGGAAAAAATAAAGTCCATTTAGATGAAAATGGTAATTTTAATTTACGCGTACCGTTATCGATGCTGTTGGGTTTCGCTGAAGACTATAAAAAAATAATCATAAACAACAGACAGGAATCGGCGTTGAGACGTTTTGATAGCGATGTAAACGCGATATGCGCTACGGTTTCCGACCATAAATCTAAGATAGAATTAACAGACATCGTGTGGGTTGTTCCGTACCTCAAGGTGGCACCCGAATATGAATTGGAATTAGCTAAAATAAGAGATCAAAATAAAGATGTGCGTATGGCGTTCAGAGCGTGGGACCTTCATGAAAATACGGCGGTTCCTCAAACAAATTCTTTTATACGGAATGTGACAACGTTGTCGCAAATTGATAAACCGCGTTATGTTATTGTAGGTTTTCAAACCGATAGGAAAGATAAAGCCATGAAGGACGCGTCAGAATTCGATTCGTGTAACGTTAAAAATATTTGTGTAATGATTAATTCGAATAAATATCCGTATGAAGATTTACGAGGGAATCAAGCGTTGATGTATAGAATGTTTATTAATTTTCAAAAATCATATTATAAAAATATAGATTCACCGTACACGTTTTCAGATTACAAAACCAAATACCCTCTGTATGTGATCGACTGCTCGCGTCAAAATGAATCCGTAAAGATTGGTGTAATCGATTTGAAGATTAAAGTTGAAGCGGAAGAGAATTTTAAACCAAATACAGTAGCATACTGTTTATTGATATACGATAATGTAATCGCGTATTCTCCGCTGACTGGTAAAGTGATAAAGCAAGAATAATAAGTGAAAGGTCGCAGATATTTTTATTTTCATTTTTTTGCCATCGATAGATTTTTAGTTTTGTATTATTTATTTTGCGCGAACAAAGGTTAATGCTACAGACCAGGGAATCCCCATGATGTCATGCATACGCTTTATTATGTTATTTGTATGAATGACTTACATTTCTACCGTTTAATCGGTATTTTGCAGCATATCACAAATCTGAAGGAACATATACAATAGATAAATAAATAATTTTTTCCCTCGATAGATTATTTGCATTGAATTATTTATTTTACAATATAGATTTCAAATGGAAATTTTTAAAATTAAGAAATTGAATAATTTCGTTGATTTTCCTAAATACGCTACCGAACAAAGCGCCGGTTTAGATTTAGTTTCAACGATCGATACTATTTTAAAGCCGGGTGAAATAAAAATAATCGCGACCGGCATTGCTATATCGCTGCCTAAAAAGTATGAAGCGCAAATAAGGCCTAGATCGGGTATGGCTATGAGCTATGGCATTACTGTTGTGAATTCACCGGGTACAGTCGATGCTGATTATCGCGGTGAAATTAAAATCGGTCTTATAAATTTGAGCGATAAAGAATTTACAGTGCAAAGAGGAATGAGAATCGCGCAAATGGTAATATCGAAATACAAACGCATATCGTGGACGGAAAGCGAAACATTAGATGAAACCGAACGTAATGATAAGGGTTTTGGCTCGACTGGTCTGAGACAATAATCTGTTCTTAATTCGTATGAATGACTAACATACAGATAAATTTATCATCAAGGCCGCGCTGTTAGATAATTTAACATTAACAAAAAATATAATGTTTATATTTAATTATAATTAATTTTTTATAATGTTTCTGTTAACGATGAATATATTTTATTTTTTCGTTTTTGCAAATGTTTTTCAGTAACATATACAATAATGAATCGTCAATAAGAAAATTGTGATTGCGAAAGAATGTGAAATATGTGATTTCTTCCTGTAAATGCTGCATATATGTAACTTTTTCTCTAAAACAGTGTGCACGTCTTAAGTAAGTTGATCGATTGAAATTGCAAACTCTACCCACAGTCTGGACGACGGCTCTCTCCGGGCTGTGGCTCGTCTAAAAAAATATAAATATATTTTTGCTTTAGACCAGGGCTTCTTAAACTGCACACTTTGAACACGCCATGCGTCGGGGTTGATCTGATCGTAATTTGTTGTCATTGCACTGGTAAAGATTCGAGTGTAGTTATTTTTCTGTTTGTACTTCAGTTTGGACTCAGCTTTGTCTTCGTAGTGACATGTGTGTATTTACTGTGTAATTTTCAGTTGGTGTTTTTAATTATTACGTTAAAGTTCAACTACATTTTGTTTAATTATTTATTATTATTTAACCATCATGGATAAATGGCTAATTAAAATTCCAACTAATAAGTCTGCCACGCCGTCACAACCAAGTTGCAGTGCTTCAAATCCGACTTCTAGCAAAACAAAAAAAAGAAAATATGACGAATCATATTTGCAGTATGGCTTCACATGCTCTTCTCACAACAATGAAGAACAACCAGTGTGCTTAATTTGCAAAGAAGTTTTGGCTGCAGAAAGCATGAAACCGTCAAAACTGCAACGACATTTGAATACTAAACATGCAACGTTATCAAAAAAGCCAATAGAATATTTTGAGCGTCTTTTGCAAACATCAAATAAAGAAAAGAACACTTTGGAGAAGTATGTTACTTTGAATGATAAATATCTATTGGCATCGTATGAAGTTTCGTATTTGATAGCAAAAACGAAAAAGCCTTTTACTATTGGAGAGCAACTTTTACTACCTGCAGCTATAAGAATGTCTGAAATTGTTCATGGAAAACAGTATGCTGCTGAAATTAGTAAAATTCCATTATCAAATGACACTGTGTCCAAAAGAATTTCAGACATTAGCAATGATCAATTTCAACAGCTTCTTATGAGGCTTAAAGACAGCTCAAAGTTTGCAATACAACTGGACGAGTCGACAGACATTTCAAAAATGGCACAGTTGTTACTTTTTGTAAGATATATTTATGAGGGAAGCATTCTGAAGATATACTGTTTTGTCGTCCTCTGGAAGGTCATACTCGTGGAAAAGATATATATAAAAAAGTAAATGAGTTTTTTGAAAAAGAAGGATTAAATTGGAAAAATTGTGTTGGTGTGTGCACGGACGGTGCTGCAGCAATGACCGGACAAGATCTTGGTTTTACAGCATTTGTTAAAGCTGGAAATGATCATATTACATTTACACATTGTATGATTCACCGAGAGGCACTTGTTGTTAAAAAAATTGCACCAGAATTAAACACTGTGTTTTTTGATGCAGTCAAAATCATTAACTTTATTAAAAGTCGAGCACTTAATAGTCGATTGTTTAAAAATTTGTGCATTGATATGGATTCGGATTATACAAGTTTATTGTTACATGCTGAAGTTAGGTGGCTATCAAAAGGTCGAAGTTTGAAACGATTATTAACTTTAAAAGATGAAGTTCTTATATTTCTAACAGAGCAAAATTCTAATTTGGCCGATTATTTTCAAGATAATTTATGGCTTCTCAAGCTATGCTATTTGGCAGATATTTTTGATAAAATCAATGATATGAATTTATCAATGCAGGGAGTCTGCGTTAATATGTTTATGTTAAAAAATAAACTTGAGGCCTTTGTTAAAAAAATTCTTATATGGAAGAACAGAGTGGAAAGTGGATCGCTCGAAATGTTTCCATTTACTGACGAGTATATAATTAGTAACAATATTTCAAAAAAAGATACTCCTATAACAAAAATTATAGTTAATCATTTGAAGGATATGGAAGTTTACATGCATAGGTATTTTCCCAATGATATCGATACACAACAATGGATTTGCAATCCATTTTCAATTGAAATGGAAGAAATTAATTTTTTAAACTTAAAAGCACAAGAAGAATTTGCCGAATTAACAAGTGATACTACCTTGCGACTTAGATTTTCTCAAGTGCCTGTACATGAATTTTGGATAGAAATCAAATCAGAATATCCCCTACTATCGGAAATGGCAATGAACAAATTACTGCCATTTTGTACAACATATTTATGTGAATCAGCCTTTTCCACATTAACTTACATAAAATCAAAATACCGTTCAACTTTAATAAACGTTGAAAATTTATTACGATCTGCACTAACTCAAATTGAGCCTAGATTTAATTATTTGTGTAAAAATAAACAATCACATCCGTCACATTAATATTGTTTGATGTTGATAATATGTTTTTATTAAAAAAATTGTTACAAAAGTTTATTTTTTCTATTGAATAAATATATATATAGTTTTATGTCATTCTATTTATTGTGTTTTATTACGACCGATATCCCGTCAACGTTTCCAATTATATATATGTGAAATGAATGGGTACGTATTCTTTAATCCTTATTTTATTTACATTGTAAAATAGTGCGATATTACATCTACATCTACGGTTAATATATATTTCATTATATGGAGGAGGGGGTCGTTTAAAATTTCCTAAGCTTGAAGGGGGTCGCTATATAAAAAAGTTTAAGAAGCCCTGCTTTAGACGATATAAGGATGGCCGAACCGTTCGACGATCACCTATGGTCAACAGCTGCCATAGGGACGCTCTTTGTCTGTCTACTGAATTCGGCCGATTTAAAGGTCGGGAAAAAGCCACTCTATATATGCATCTATACAAACCAAGCGATATATGTTATTGATGTTAGCATTCACTCTATGTATATATAGCCATGTAAAAGATTGGGATTCCCCATGACGTCATAGATCTGACTTTCACATTGAAAACTGCCTTGATAGATAATCTTATTTATTAACATTAAAAATAAATAATCAAAATCGTATAAGTAAAGCGCATTTAGTATAAATCATTCTTTAATGTAGTCGTATAATTTTGTTTCAATATTCTGGGTTGATTATTTAATGTAATGTAAATCGTTCTTTAATGTATTCAATATATTCATGAAAAAATGTTCTCGATAACTGGTTATTTAATGTATTATAAAATCGTTCTTTAATGTATCGCGAAAACGACGTTCAGGTTCTGCTTAAATTGTCTGGCCGACCAGTCCTGAGAATTCAAGCACAACCTGCACAATATATACTACTCCTATAAACGTTTATTACTTTAATACGGATTTTATACTAAAAATTGGATACCGGTGTACTTTGGTAGTTTTTTTTAACCCTGCCTCCCGAAATCAGACCCCCCGATTAAGGATGAACACGGTTCCGAGAGATGCCTTTGCCTCTATCCGCCAGATGAGGGAAACGCCAGGCCCGGCTATGCCGTTCCCGGCCACCATCATCCAGCAACCAGGACTTGGACCTTTGCGCTTTGCCTCTAACAGGGACACCCTCAAAGGGACCGCCCCGCCGGGATTCAGTCTTTTAGCTCAGCGGACGAGAGTACCTGCCCTTCATCACCACCGCCTACCCGTGTAAGAACGGGCAAAGGGCAGCTTTGTACGTAGCCGTCGCTAACCCTTTCTCGCTTCACGATATTATAAAACCCGTCTAAGTGTCGAACTTCGTAACATCGTTCCAACGATGGTCCCCCATCTCGAGATGCCCAGTTACGGCAGTACAGTCGCGGCGTTCCTCGTCATACCGAGGCACTGGAATATCACGTGCTCCGGCGTGTCTAACTCCCGACAATAGGGGCAGAAGGGGTCTTCAGCTCTTCTTCGTCCAGACAGGTACGAACGAAAGACCAAACGGCCGGTCAGGAATTGTGTCAACCGTACTTCGGTGGTAAGATTCAATTACCCGCTCGTCTTAGTAACGGTCGGCCTGAGTCTGTACCAGATTATACTTCATTTACATATCATAGATATCCTCATCTCATTTTACCGTGGGGGATTGCTTATTGTTCACTAGTTAAACAGGTTGCAACGTACACATTAGTAAAATAAAATTAAAAATAAACCCCAGGAAAAATATGCAATTTTTTGTTTTTTTTATTTCATGTTTTTTTTTTTTTTTTTAATACAATTCCTTTGCATGAAATATCTATTACACACACAATTTTTCGATTACGCGATAAAAATAGCTTTAAAAAAAATAAGTTTTCATATGTAGATTAAATTATAAGCGATTTGTATGCAGAGTACAGTCAATAAATCACACAAAAAAATAATAATAGATAAATGAGATTTACAGATGAATTTTTTTATTAATATTTATTCATTTTTTTTTATATCACCGGATTAATATTTTATCCAGAATCGTATATGTACGTGATGAAATACTTCCATTATATTTTTTAAAATATAAATTTAAAAAAATAATTTATTTGATTTTATATAACAACTAAGCTATGCATAAAAAAGTTTGAATACGGTATCAAAGATTTATATATATTATGTGTTAATGTGCGCGCGCGTTGTGTGCGTGCGTGTGAATATACGCGTAACCGGGCATATTTATACGTAAAAACAAAAAACGTAATACGAATTTACCGTATTGTAAATCAAATTTTTGAAAAGAGTATCGGCGTATTTTTTTCGGAAGACCGAGAATTCGGCCGAAACGAAAATTGACGTAATCGAGTATATGTCAGGCAGGATCGAAGCTATTCGACCGGGACCGACGCCATATCGACCGTCCGGACGCCCCGGTGATGCCTATACCCTCTGCGTCGGCGTATTTTTTTCGGAAAACCTAGAATTCGGCCGAAACGAAAATTGACGTAAACGAGTATATGTCAGCCAGAATCAAAGCTATTCGACCGGGACCGACGCCATTTAAACCGTACGGCCGCCCCGGTGATGCCTATACGCTCTGTATCGGCGTATTTTTTTCGGAAAACCGAGAATTCGGCCAAAACGAAAATTGACGAATTCGAGCATATGTCAGCTAGGATCGAAGCTATTCGACCGGGACAGAAGCCATATCGACCGTCCGGCCCCCCCGGTGATGCCTATGCCCTCTGTATCGGCGTATTTTTTTCGGAAAACCAAGAATTCGGCCGAAACGAAAATTGACGTAAACGAGTATATGTCAGCCAGGATCGAAGCTATTCGACCGGGACCGACGCCATTTAGACGGTACGACCGCCCCGGTGATGCCTATACCCTCTGCATCGGGGTATTTTTTTCGGAAAACCAAGAATTCGGCCGAAACGAAAATTGACGTAAACAAGTATATGTCAGCCAGCATGGAAGCTATTCGACCGGGGACCGACGCCATTTAGACCGTACGGCCCCCCCGGTGATGCCTATGCCCTCTGTATCGGCGTATTTTTTTCGGAAAACCGAGAGTTCGGCCAAAACGAAAATTGACGTAAACGAGTATATGTCAGTCAGGATCGAAGCTATTCGACCAGGACCGACGCCATTTAGACCGTACGGCCGCCCCGGTGATGCCTATGCCCTCTGTATCGGCGTATTTTTTTCGGAAAACCAAGAATTCGGCCGAAACGAAAATTGACGTAAACAAGTATATGTCAGCCAGCATCGAAGCTATTCGACCGGGACCGACGCCATTTAGACCGTACGGCCGCCCCGGTGATGCCTATGCCCTCTGTATCGGGGTATTTTTTTCAGAAAACCAAGAATTCGGCCGAAACGAAAATTGACGTAAACAAGTATATGTCAGCCAGCATCGAAGCTATTCGACCGGGACCGACGCCATTTAGACCGTACGGCCCCCCCGGTGATGCCTATGCCCTCTGTATCGGCGTATTTTTTTCGGAAAACCGAGAGTTCGGCTGAAACGAAAATTGACGTAAACGAGTATATGTCAGCCAGGATCGAAGCTATTCGACCGGGACCGACGCCATTTAGACCGTACGGCCGCCCCGGTGATGCCTATGCCCTCTGTATCGGGGTATTTTTTTCGGAAAACCAAGAATTCGGCCGAAACGAAAATTGACGTAAACAAGTATATGTCAGCCAGCATCGAAGCTATTCGACCGGGGACCGACGCCATTTAGACCGTACGGCCGCCCCGGTGATGCCTATGCCCTCTGTATCGGCGTATTTTTTTCGGAAAACCGAGAATTCGGCCGAAAAGAAAATTGACGTAAACGAGTATATGTCAGCCAGGATCAAAGCTACTCGACCGGGACCGATGCCATTAAGACCGTACGGCCCCCCCCGGTGATGCCTATGCCCTCTGCATCGGCGTATTTTTTTCGGAAAACCAAGAATTCGGCCGAAACGAAAATTGACGTAAACAAGTATATGTCAGCCAGCATCAAAGCTACTCGACCGGGGACCGACGCCATTTAGACCGTACGGCCCCCCCGGTGATGCCTATGCCCTCTGTATCGGCGTATTTTTTTTCGGAAAACCGAGAGTTCGGCCGAAACGAAAATTGACGTAAACGAGTATATGTCAGCCAGGATCGAAGCTATTCGACCGGGACCGACGCCATTTAGACCGTACGGCCGCCCCGGTGATGCCTATACCCTCTGCATCGGCGTATTTTTTTCGGAAAACCGAGAATTCGGCCGAAAAGAAAATTGACGTAAACGAGTATATGTCAGCCAGGATCAAAGCTACTCGACCGGGACCGATGCCATTAAGACCATACGGCCGCCCCGGTGATGCCTATGCCCTCTGCATCGGCGTATTTTTTTCGGAAGACCGAGAATTCGGCCGAAACGAAAATTGAAGTAATCGAGTATATGTCAGCCAGGATCGAAGCTATTCGACCGGGACCGAAGCCATATCGACCGTCCGCCCCCCCCCCCCCCGGTATGCCTATGCCCTCTGCATCGGCGTATTTTTTTCGGAAAACCGAGAATTCGGCCGAAACGAAAATTGACGTAAACGAGTATATGTCAGCCAGGATCGAAGCTACTCGACCGGGACCGGCGCCATTTAGACCGTACGGCCGCCCCGGTGAGGCCTATACCCTCTGCATCGGCGTATTTTTTTCGGAAAACCAAGAATGCGGCCGAAAAGAAAATTGACGTAAACGAGTATATGTCAGCCAGGATCAAAGCTACTCGACCGGGACCGATGCCATTAAGACCATACGGCCGCCCCGGTGATGCCTATACCCTCTGCATCGGCGTATTTTTTTCGGAAAACCGAGAATGCGGCCGAAAAGAAAATTGACGTAAACGAGTATATGTCAGCCAGGATCAAAGCTACTCGACCGGGACCGATGCCATTAAGACCGTACGGCCCCCCCCGGTGATGCCTATGCCCTCTGTATCGGGGTATTTTTTTCGGAAAACCAAGAATTCGGCCGAAACGAAAATTGACGTAAACAAGTATATGTCAGCCAGCATCGAAGCTATTCGACCGGGGACCGACGCCATTTAGACCGTACGGCCGCCCCGGTGATGCCTATGCCCTCTGTATCGGCGTATTTTTTTCGGAAAACCGAGAATTCGGCCGAAAAGAAAATTGACGTAAACGAGTATATGTCAGCCAGGATCAAAGCTACTCGACCGGGACCGATGCCATTAAGACCGTACGGCCCCCCCCGGTGATGCCTATGCCCTCTGCATCGGCGTATTTTTTTCGGAAAACCAAGAATTCGGCCGAAACGAAAATTGACGTAAACAAGTATATGTCAGCCAGCATCAAAGCTACTCGACCGGGGACCGACGCCATTTAGACCGTACGGCCCCCCCGGTAATGCCTATGCCCTCTGTATCGGCGTATTTTTTTCGGAAAACCGAGAGTTCGGCCGAAACGAAAATTGACGTAAACGAGTATATGTCAGCCAGGATCGAAGCTATTCGACCGGGACCGACGCCATTTAGACCGTACGGCCGCCCCGGTGATGCCTATACCCTCTGCATCGGCGTATTTTTTTCGGAAAACCGAGAATTCGGCCGAAACGAAAATCGAAGTAATCGAGTATATGTCAACCAGGATCGAAGCTATTCGACTGGGACCGAAGCCATATCGACCGTCCGCCCCCCCCCCCCCGCCGGTATGCCTATGCCCTCTGCATCGGCGTATTTTTTTCGGAAAACCGAGAATTCGGCCGAAACGAAAATTGACGTAAACGAGTATATGTCAGCTAGGATCGAAGCTATTCGACCGGGACCGACGCCATTTAAACCGTACGGCCGCCTCGGTGATGCCTATACCCTCTGCATCGGCGTATTGTTTTCGAAAACCGAGAATTCGGCCGAAACGAAAATTGACGTAAACGAGTATATGTCAGCCAGGATCGAAGCTACTCGACCGGGACCGGCGCCATTTAGACCGTACGGCCGCCCCGGTGAGGCCTATACCCTCTGCATCGGCGTATATTTTTCGGAAGACCGAGAATTCGGCCGAAACGAAAATTGACGTAAACAAGTATATGTCAGCCAGCATCGAAGCTATTCGACCGGGACCGACGCCATTTAGACCGTACGGCCCCCCCCCCGGTGATGCCTATGCCCTCTGCATCGGCGTATTTTTTTCGGAAGACCGAGAATTCGGCCGAAACGAAAATTGAAGTAATCGAGTATATGTCAGCCAGGATCGAAGCTATTCGACCGGGACCGACGCCATATCGACCGTCCGGACGCCCCGGTGATGCCTATGCCCTCTGTATCGGCGTATTTTTTTCGGAAAACCAAGAATTCGGCCGAAACGAAAATTGACGTAATCGAGTATATGTCAGCCAGGATCGAAGCTATTCGAGTGGGGACCGACGCCATTTAGACCGTACGGCCGCCCCGGTGATGCCTATACCCTCTGCGTCGGCGTATTTTTTTCGTAAAACCTAGAATTCGGCCGAAACGAAAATTGACGTAAACGAGTATATGTCAGCCAGAATCGAAGCTATTCGACCGGGACCGACGCCATTTAGACCGTACGGCCGCCCCGGTGATGCCTATACCCTCTGCATCGGGGTATTTGTTTCGGAAAACCAAGAATTCGGCCGAAACGAAAATTGACGTAAACAAGTATATGTCAGCCAGCATCGAAGCTATTCGACCGGGACCGACGCCATTTAGACCGTACGGCCGCCCCGGTGATGCCTATGCCCTCTGTATCGGGGTATTTTTTTCGGAAAAGCAAGAATTCGGCCGAAACGAAAATTGACGTAAACGAGTATATGTCAGCCAGGATCGAAGCTATTCGACCGGGACCGACGCCATTTAGACCGTACGGCCGCCCCGGTGATGCCTATGCCCTCTGTATCGGGGTATTTTTTTCGGAAAACCAAGAATTCGGCCGAAACGAAAATTGACGTAAACAAGTATATGTCAGCCAGCATCGAAGCTATTCGACCGGGACCGACGCCATTTAGACCGTACGGCCCCCCCCGGTGATGCCTATGCCCTCTGCATCGGCGTATTTTTTTCGGAAGACCGAGAATTCGGCCGAAACGAAAATTGAAGTAATCGAGTATATGTCAGCCAGGATCGAAGCTATTCGACCGGGACCGAAGCCATATCGACCGTCCGGCCCCCCCCCCCTACCCGGTATGCCTATGCCCTCTGCATCGGCGTATTTTTTTCGGAAAACCGAGAATTCGGCCGAAACGAAAATTGACGTAAACGAGTATATGTCAGCCAGGATCGAAGCTATTCGACCGGGACCGAAGCCATATCGACCGTCCGGCCCCCCCCCCCTACCCGGTATGCCTATGCCCTCTGCATCGGCGTATTTTTTTCGGAAAACCGAGAATTCGGCCGAAACGAAAATTGACGTAAACGAGTATATGTCAGCCAGGATCGAAGCTACTCGACCGGGACCGGCGCCATTTAGACCGTACGGCCGCCCCGGTGAGGCCTATACCCTCTGCATCGGCGTATATTTTTCGGAAGACCGAGAATTCGGCCGAAACGAAAATCGAAGTAATCGAGTATATGTCAGCCAGGATCGAAGCTATTCGACCGGGACCGAAGCCATATCGACCGTCCGGCCCCCCCCCCCCCCGGTATGCCTATGCCCTCTGCATCGGCGTATTTTTTTCGGAAAACCGAGAATTCGGCCGAAACGAAAATTGACGTAAACGAGTATATGTCAGCCAGGATCGAAGCTATTCGACCGGGACCGACGCCATTTAAACCGTACGGCCGCCCCGGTGATGCCTATACCCTCTGCATCGGCGTATTGTTTTCGAAAACCGAGAATTCGGCCGAAAAGAAAATTGACGTAAACGAGTATATGTCAGCCAGGATCGAAGCTACTCGACCGGGACCGACGCCATTTAGACCGTACGGCCGCCCCGGTGGTGCCTATGTCCTCTGTATCGGCGTATTTTTTTCGGAAAACCAAGAATTCGGCCGAAACGAAAATTGACGTAAACAAGTATATGTCAGCCAGGATCGAAGCTATTCGACCGGGACCGACGCCATATCGACCGTCCGGCCGCCCCGGTGATGCCTATGCCCTCTGTATCGGCGTAATTTTTTCGGAAGACCGAGAATTCGGCCGGATCGAAAATTGACGTAATCGAGTATATGTCAGCCAGGATCGAAGCTATTCGACCGGGACCGACGCTATTTAGACCGTACGGCCGCCCCGGTGATGCCTATGCCCTCTGTATCGGCGTATTTTTTTCGGAAAACCAAGAATTCGGCCGAAACGAAAATTGACGTAAACAAGTATATGTCAGCCAGCATCGAAGCTATTCGACCGGGACCGACGCCATTTAGACCGTACGGCCGCCCCGGTGATGCCTATGCCCTCTGTATCGGGGTATTTTTTTCGGAAAAGCAAGAATTCGGCCGAAACGAAAATTGACGTAAACGAGTATATGTCAGCCAGGATCGAAGCTATTCGACCGGGACCGACGCCATTTAGACCGTACGGCCGCCCCGGTGATGCCTATGCCCTCTGTATCGGGGTATTTTTTTCGGAAAACCAAGAATTCGGCCGAAACGAAAATTGACGTAAACAAGTATATGTCAGCCAGCATCGAAGCTATTCGACCGGGACCGACGCCATTTAGACCGTACGGCCCCCCCCCCCGGTGATGCCTATGCCCTCTGTATCGGCGTATTTTTTTCGGAAAACCGAGAGTTCGGCCGAAACGAAAATTGACGTAAACGAGTATATGTCAGCCAGGATCGAAGCTATTCGACCGGGACCGACGCCATTTAGACCGTACGGCCGCCCCGGTGATGCCTATGCCCTCTGCATCGGCGTATTTTTTTCGGAAAACCAAGAATTCGGCCGAAACGAAAATTGACGTAAACAAGTATATGTCAGCCAGCATCGAAGCTATTCGACCGGGACCGACGCCATTTAGACCGTACGGCCGCCCCGGTGATGCCTATGCCCTCTGTATCGGCGTATTCTTTTCGGAAAACCAAGAATTCGGCCGAAACGAAAATTGACGTAAACAAGTATATGTCAGCCAGCATCGAAGCTATTCGACCGGGACCGACGCCATTTAGACCGTACGGCCGCCCCGGTGATGCCTATACCCTCTGCATCGGCGTATTTTTTTCGGAAAACCGAGAATTCGGCCGAAAAGAAAATTGACGTAAACGAGTATATGTCAGCCAGGATCGAAGCTACTCGACCGGGACCGACGCCATTTAGACCGTACGGCCGCCCCGGTGATGCCTATGTCCTCTGTATCGGCGTATTTTTTTCGGAAAACCAAGAATTCGGCCGAAACGAAAATTGACGTAAACAAGTATATGTCAGCCAGCATCGAAGCTATTCGACCGGGACCGACGCCATTTAGACCGTACGGCCCCCCCCCCCGGTGATGCCTATGCCCTCTGTATCGGCGTATTTTTTTCGGAAAACCGAGAGTTCGGCCGAAACGAAAATTGACGTAAACGAGTATATGTCAGCCAGGATCGAAGCTATTCGACCGGGACCGACGCCATTTAGACCGTACGGCCGCCCCGGTGATGCCTATGCCCTCTGCATCGGCGTATTTTTTTCGGAAAACCAAGAATTCGGCCGAAACGAAAATTGACGTAAACAAGTATATGTCAGCCAGCATCGAAGCTATTCGACCGGGACCGACGCCATTTAGACCGTACGGCCGCCCCGGTGATGCCTATGCCCTCTGTATCGGCGTATTCTTTTCGGAAAACCAAGAATTCGGCCGAAACGAAAATTGACGTAAACAAGTATATGTCAGCCAGCATCGAAGCTATTCGACCGGGACCGACGCCATTTAGACCGTACGGCCGCCCCGGTGATGCCTATGCCCTCTGTATCGGGGTATTTTTTTCGGAAAACCAAGAATTCGGCCGAAACGAAAATTGACGTAAACAAGTATATGTCAGCCAGCATCGAAGCTATTCGACCGGGACCGACGCCATTTAGACCGTACGGCCCCCCCCCCCCCCGGTGATGCCTATGCCCTCTGTATCGGCGTATTTTTTTCGGAAAACCGAGAGTTCGGCCGAAACGAAAATTGACGTAAACGAGTATATGTCAGCCAGGATCGAAGCTATTCGACCGGGACCGACGCCATTTAGACCGTACGGCCGCCCCGGTGATGCCTATGCCCTCTGCATCGGCGTATTTTTTTCGGAAAACCAAGAATTCGGCCGAAACGAAAATTGACGTAAACAAGTATATGTCAGCCAGCATCGAAGCTATTCGACCGGGACCGACGCCATTTAGACCGTACGGCCGCCCCGGTGATGCCTATGCCCTCTGTATCGGCGTATTCTTTTCGGAAAACCAAGAATTCGGCCGAAACGAAAATTGACGTAAACAAGTATATGTCAGCCAGCATCGAAGCTATTCGACCGGGACCGACGCCATTTAGACCGTACGGCCGCCCCGGTGATGCCTATACCCTCTGCATCGGCGTATTTTTTCGGAAAACCGAGAATTCGGCCGAAAAGAAAATTGACGTAAACGAGTATATGTCAGCCAGGATCGAAGCTACTCGACCGGGACCGACGCCATTTAGACCGTACGGCCGCCCCGGTGATGCCTATGTCCTCTGTATCGGCGTATTTTTTTCGGAAAACCAAGAATTCGGCCGAAACGAAAATTGACGTAAACAAGTATATGTCAGCCAGCATCGAAGCTATTCGACCGGGACCGACGCCATTTAGACCGTACGGCCCCCCCCCCGGTGATGCCTATGCCCTCTGTATCGGCGTATTTTTTTCGGAAAACCGAGAGTTCGGCCGAAACGAAAATTGACGTAAACGAGTATATGTCAGCCAGGATCGAAGCTATTCGACCGGGACCGACGCCATTTAGACCGTACGGCCGCCCCGGTGATGCCTATGCCCTCTGCATCGGCGTATTTTTTTCGGAAAACCAAGAATTCGGCCGAAACGAAAATTGACGTAAACAAGTATATGTCAGCCAGCATCGAAGCTATTCGACCGGGACCGACGCCATTTAGACCGTACGGCCGCCCCGGTGATGCCTATGCCCTCTGTATCGGCGTATTCTTTTCGGAAAACCAAGAATTCGGCCGAAACGAAAATTGACGTAAACAAGTATATGTCAGCCAGCATCGAAGCTATTCGACCGGGACCGACGCCATTTAGACCGTACGGCCGCCCCGGTGATGCCTATACCCTCTGCATCGGCGTATTTTTTTCGGAAAACCGAGAATTCGGCCGAAAAGAAAATTGACGTAAACGAGTATATGTCAGCCAGGATCGAAGCTACTCGACCGGGACCGACGCCATTTAGACCGTACGGCCGCCCCGGTGATGCCTATGTCCTCTGTATCGGCGTATTTTTTTCGGAAAACCAAGAATTCGGCCGAAACGAAAATTGACGTAAACAAGTATATGTCAGCCAGCATCGAAGCTATTCGACCGGGACTGACGCCATTTAGACCGTACGGCCGCCCCGGTGATGGTGATGGTGATGGTGATAAAAAATTTTTTTTTTTATCTCCGGGACCGGAGATAAAAAACTCGTGATGATGGTTACAAAAAAGACCGAAAGATCTGGAAGATTTAACACTTATTTGCCGGTAAGGTGGATATATAGCTTGTTAATTACATTTAATTAAAATATATTTATCGTTTTATTAAAATATAATATTTCTTCGTTTATTTAATTTAATTGTTCTAACGAAACCGCGTGCCCATAGCGTATTCAATTCGCGCGGATATGGCGGTACCAACTAATATAATTTCACGACTTACAACAAATTTAGCTTGTACGGTCGGCGTAGCCGTGAGGCTTTACGCACCAGACACCGTATCAACCGGGCGATCGAGTTCGCCCGGCCAGAACAAGTAAATTTTTAAATATATTCAATTACAAAACTTTAAATATTATTCGTTTATTTAATTCTGCCGCTCACCTATGGCGTCAGAACATAGCGTACGACTACAATAACATTTTTTGAGGTAAGATGCGATTTCCCAAATCGTTTTAATTTTTTAATCGTAAACAAACGCTCTTAAGAAAAATATGACCGTAATTAGGCGATATCTCGAAATACTGAGGGTGATCTTTCTCTATAGCCCCACCTCTTTGACGTTTTCAAAAAACGGTCAAAATCGGTCCAGTAGTTCTGTAAATATAAGGTTATTTAGCGGCCGACACCTAACACATGTACATCAACATCCGTAAAAATTTCTATTCGGTTTTTCGGGTTCGTTAGGTGTCAAAACGTTAAGATCCGGTGAAAACCGCATATGCCGAAATTAGAACGATTACAATGCTTTTCATTCTAAAGCTATCTAGACGGGAAAGTTAAAATATGCGATAAATAAAATTTTTTTTTTCGATTTCTGCGGCAAAATTTTTAAAATATGGCATATATTTTACAAATACTTGCGCTCACGTAAGTACTGAAATTATTATAAAGCGGTGTCATTATGTTTACAAAATTTTGAAAAATGAACCCTAACCCCCCGCCCCCGCACACCCACTCCACATCGGAGGTGTTGATCCAAAACTTCTACCAATAAATTCTCTAACATACGAATCTCTATACAAAATTTCATCAAACTCTATTTATCCATTCAAAAATTATTAAGCTTCCGACACGCCAACAGACGCACTTATATACGTATGAACATTACCCCCCTCATCGCAACAGTTAATTAGGTTTTCTGGGGTTCCTGGGTGATGAAACGTAAAGAAATGTGAAATAACCCATACCACATTTTTTGACTTATTACCATAATTTCTTTCTTCACCACAGCTTTAGAGCAGTGGTCTCGAAAGTGGTGTACGCGTACTCAGTTCCGGGGGGTATGCAAAGTAATAGTTGGGGATACAACAAATAAGTAGTATAAATAATTTGATTTTTGACTATATACACACGTGGACGCGCGCGCGCGCACACACACACACACATAAACACGCGCAACATACACATCATGAAATACAGACAAAAAAGTGTACATCTTACTGTTACAATAAAAAAAACCTTTAAATATTAACAAACAAAAAAAAATAGAAGAGTTGAAATTATGAAATATATATATATATATCAATAAACGTACCTTATTTAACTACACGTACTTCGTTGTATATCCAGCGATGACTAACTAGACCGAGTCGGCTGTTTGTTACATTCGTTACCTTCCGCGTACAATCGGTCATCTTCGTTCTTAACTATACAACTGTTGACTCATCTTGTTAGCCGAGTTCCAGATGTACATAACAAATTGTTTTTATTACTTTATTTCAAGAGAAGGAAAATAAAATTATATTTTTAAATTAATAAATCTTTTTTTCAAGAGGTCAAATAATTATTAAATTATTCAATAAAAATTAATTTTTGTAATATATTTAACTAAAAATTATTTATTTATTTATTATTATTATTATTTTGGAAAACAATTTTCATTTACCATATAAATAATATCTGTATCTGTAAAACATTGACTGTACCTAATCGATTGATTCATCATTAACGCCCAGTAAAAACTACTAAAGGTAAATTATTGAAAATTTTAATTAATGCACGTTCTTCTTAGGAAGAGCACACTAAGAAATAATTTTTTGAAATTCAGAGTGTTTATGTTTCAAATGTAATAACAATGAAATTTACTTTTTTATAATTTCTTGGTAATAAATTAAGGTATCAACTTGATTTTTGATTCGTCTAATTTTCATATGAATATCTAAAAGCTAACATCTAGATTTTTCGAAATTACAAGTTTAAAGAGTTAAAATTGATTTTGAATTTTTTTTCAAAAACGGCTGTTATTTTTTTTTTTAACTTTTTGGTAAGAGATGAAGATATCAACTTGAGTTTTGGAGTGCTTAATTTTCATGTACATATCTAAAAAAAAAAGAAACAATTTCTAGATTTTTCAAAATTATTACACTTAACACTTATTACAAATTTTCCCCATTCCCGACTATACTAAACACGATATTCACTAGATTGGAGCTTGCAAATACTGTTCAGATAAATATCTAAAAACCATTTTCGGGTTTTTGAAAATTTTTGAAGGGTGAGACGATATATAACGCAACGGTTCAACCAACGTAGTTCTCGTAGGTTCAACGTAGTAATATAATTTCTTAGACGGAACCTCTTTCTGAGGTCCTCATATATTGTACGCTCTTCTATTAGATGCTTAATTGTAAGTGTTTTATTGCAAACACCGCACATCGGTCTCTCATCGCCGGTTAACAAATATGAATTTGTTAATCGCGTGTGACCGATTCTAAGTCTGGTCACAGCTACTTGTTCTCGGCGAGTCAACTTCACGTCGCTTTTCCATTTATATGGAGAAGTTTTCACCGAGTTTAATTTTGTATTTAAACTCCTCCACTCAGTATTCCACTTGTTCTTTTACTACGTTAGTTAGACAATTTTTAACGTCTGCCACTCTTACAGGAAATGCATCCAAATCATCGCAGACTGTTGCCTTTCTGGCTGCTTCGTCTGCGCTCTCATTACCTGTAACACCAGCATGCCCTGGAGTCCATACAAATATGCATCGCTGTCCTCGTTGATTTAAAACGTATAAAATGGACAGGATGTTTGAAATTAAGACATCCTTAATGTTTTTGTTCCGAATTGCAACAAGTGCACTTAGAGAATGGGAACAAATTAGCACTCTCTCTTCTAATTAAATAATTAATTTAATTATTTACTATATTTGAACTTGAACGGGAGTTTTTTTTTTATTATTTCAGCTGATTACTTTAATTTTTTTTTTCATTTCTTGATTCAATTGCATTCATTAATATAATATTAGCTTTGATTAATTACTTTTTTTACTTTTTTCATTTGTATAATTTCTGAATTGTTACTTTTTGAATTTGTAAGTCGCTGTCACTGCTTGTTAGCAATTTTAATTATTACTTTTATTATTTGTCGATTTTATAATTAATTTTAATTTTATTGTAATACGTATTAGTAATTTTTTTTTGTTATTCTTCGCCCGTCCATAAAAAAAAAGATTCTATGAACTTAAATGTAAATTATCGTAAATCTAATAATTAAAAAGCTAACTTAAGTTATGTTACATGTATATTGTTGAAATTGGGATGAAAAAATTAAATATTAATTAATAATTTCGAAAAATAATTATATCATCGGTGTACAGTAATGAATAAAAATAAAATATATTACTTGTTTACGATGCTTTCGTTTACTAAATAGTAGTTATTTCATATGTTTATTCTTTTTTAGGTAGATTTCAATAGAAAACTACCTACTGTAACGGGTACAATGATTCGACATCCGAAAAATTTCTGTATATCTTCGCGTTTCACATCCCGCAGACTCCAAAACCACCGTCAGCTCAAAAGTTTAAAATACATTTATACATGTTATATTTCAGTTTCTTGTGGACAGGATAACTGCCGCAATCACTTTCAAATTGTTTATTAAAAATAACTCGTCCCAAAATCTCAGTCGAATGGCCAAAATCGGGCCGTGAGGGTGGAAGTGGGAAAACCTTTTTCGGGAAAGTTATATCGCTACAACTTTCTTATTAAGTAAAATATCGAATTCGTTTAAAGATCCTACTATTCTTTGGATAAGGGCTTAAAACTTATATAAATTTGATGTCAGCAACCGTCGGCCTAGGGGGTGGAAAAAATGGGGGTTCGAAGACAAAAAAGAATCATACCTCCCTTAATAGGCTGTGTCGAATCGGTTTAAAGTGGTCATTAGTCCTCTAAACATTACCTAAAACTTTAACTGAAATAATTTTTGATATGACCAACCCTTACGGCAAGGCAGACCAAAATCTTGCTGCAATTGTAAAAAAAGGGGCTGTCGTATGCTAAACATGTGAAACTTTTTTTCACATGCATCCGTTGTCGTATCGAGTAAATTTGAAGTTTTTCTTAACTTTAAGGAGGAAGGAAATCTTTTTTTCTTTTTACTTAGCACCGGTGAAATCTATCTCCGCCTTCCGGCGTGCCGAAAGGGATTTTTTTTTTAATTCCTGGATTTAAATAAAGTTAAGGCAGTACGACTAGCAATATTAACTTGCACTGCTGCGGGATAATATTTTTCAAAGTTTACCTATATCTGAAAGGATAAACAGCGATTCTCAATAAGCCTGATTTTAAACAAAAATTTATTCACCTAAGCGGCAACATAGTAAGAGGAATTTTTATAAGGTTATACTTTTTGATTTTATTTACATTTCACATCCTAAGGAAGTCTCACGTTAAAGTTTAGTAATCGCAATAGTAAAATAATATTCTGATCGCGTGTAACTGACCACCGATCGTGATTTAATATAAAATTTCTAATGAAATTTATCTGTAATTTAAGCTATAAATGGAGCGATGAAAATCCCTCTCCGCCTACTTTATAATTACTAACAGTCAGTTACTTCTCGTGAGGGGCGTGAGGCTCTCAAATAGAAAAATGAGATATAACAATCGATCACTCCATTTCAGTTATATTATTTCGACTTTTATAATTCCAGTTCGATCGGTACATTATACTTCATATACTAACTGAAATAAACAGCGTCCTTTAAAGAACTTATTTAATTTCCAACCGAAAAGAAAACATTCATTTAAATTTAAAAAAATCGATATTATTATTATCGTGTGAAATCTGTGACGCCAACTAGTGGATTACAAAAACACAACGTTCTACCAAAAAGAGACGTTTTTGAAATATCAGAAATGTTCCTATTAAAGATATTAATGCATATTTAGATGAAAAATAATGCGAGTATTACCAAACATCTTTATTGACGAGTAGTTAATTTAATTATGCAAATACTTTTCGATAACAAAGTTGACTGTAACACAAAAAACTCCAATAAAACCAAGGATCCACCATTCTTCATCGGTCATTAGACCGGTGTGCAACTCAAAGCTATATTAACAAAACAAACATTCGTAAATAAAAACCGTCTCGCAATCACGCGTAATACTCATATCCACATAAAGATTGTTTTTTTTTAATTCTACTTGGTTCAATTTTTATTCCTATGTTTTTTTTTTTTGTTTTTTTATTTGTCTATTACTTAGCGATTTGTTCGAAATGAAAATTTTCGTGAAAATCAATCTGTAGAATCCGTGTTTGAAACATTTCCTGTTTTATTTACTGAAATTTTATTTTAACAAACTTCACCCTTAGCGGTTAAATAAAAAATAAAAAAATTACTCTTGAAAAGTTGTAAAAAGTTTCTTTAAAGTTTTCCTACGATTATTCTCGGTGAATAGATCACGAATAAAAGCTTTCCGTTGGTACCGATTAAAAATCCCGTTAAAAATTATTTACTCTTATTTACGTATGTACATAAATATAAATACATGTGTTTTTAACCGATATTATATGCGAGGACTAACACCGAAAATACACACACACAATATTACCGATAAACAGAAAACTGTTTTCTGATGCGCGGCTTACACAAACAGTTACACATTCACAGGAGAGAAACAGAGAGACAGACACAGATAGATAGATAAATAGAGAGAGAGAGAGAAGAGAGAAATTTTTTTAAAAATATTTCTCAATTTATTTAATTTTTTTTTTTTTTGTCATGCTGACAATATTATAAGTGGTTGGACACCCTATAAATATTTTAATAATATAGCTGAAAGCATGTATGTAATCTTTACAAGTTTCATTAAAATCTGTATTATTTCCCGGGCAAATACGGAGACGCATGACGAGAAAATAAGTTAATTTAATTTGGGATTATATGAAACGTAAACATCTGATAAGCAGCTGCTAGAGTTAACTTTATTAAACGTTCAATAAAGTAGCTACGCAAGCACTGTTATTCAAATTATACTTCAGGTTTATATCTAAAGATTATAAAATCGTTTCGTTATCTTCTATTTGTTAATAAGTCCACTGTAAAAGGGAAAATGAAATAAGAGTCCTGCTTTTCGCTACAAGCTGTAGCAAAAACAAAGGATGTGATCGTTAAGTAACCTTTAATTATTATTAATAAAGTTATATCGTAACATGGAACGATGGTTTTAGTCGATGAAATAACAGTTAAGGCTAGCGGTGAAGACCGTTATTCCTATATTCTATACAATTATTTTTTTTTTTGTCTTCAGTCATTTGACTGGTTTGATGCAGCTCTCCAAGATTCCCTATCTAGTGCTAGTCGTTTCATTTCAGTATACCCTCTACATCCTACATCCCCAACAATTTGTTTTATATACTCCAAACGTGGCCTGCCTACACAATTTTTCCCTTCTACCTGTCCTTCCAATATTAAAACGACTATTCCAGGATGCCTTAGTATGTGGCCTATAAGTCTGTCTCTTCTTTTAACTATATTTTTCCAAAAGCTTCTTTCTTCATCTATTTGCCGCAATACCTCTTCATTTGTCACTTTATCCACCCGTCTGATTTTTAACATTCTCCTATAGCACCGCATTTCAAAAGCTTCTAATCTTTTCTTCTCAGATACTCCGATCGTCCAAGTTTCACTTCCATATAAAGCGACACTCCAAACATACACTTTCAAAAATCTTTTCCTGACGTTTAAATTAATTTTTGATGTAAACAAATTATATTTCTTACTGAAGGCTCGTTTAGCTTGTGCTATTCGGCATTTTATATCGCTCCTGCTTCGTCCATCTTTAGTAATTTTACTTCCCAAATAACAAAATTCTTCTACCTCCATAATTTTTTCTCCTCCTATTTTCACATTCAACGGTCCATCTTTGTTATTTCTACTACATTTCATTACTTTTGTTTTGTTCTTGTTTATTTTCACGCGATAGTTCTTGCGTAGGACTTCATCTATGCCGTTCATTGTTTCTTCTAAATCCTTTTTACTCTCGGTTAGAATTACTATATCATCGGCAAATCATAGCATCTTTATCTTTTCACCTTGTACTGTTACTCCGAATCTAAATTGTTCTTTAACATCATTAACAGCTAGTTCCATGTAAAGATTAAAAAGTAACGGAGATAGGGAACATCCTTGTCGGACTCCCTTTCTTATTAGGGCTTCTTTCTTATGTTCTTCAATTGTTATTGTTGCTGTTTGGTTCCTGTACATGTTAGCAATTGTTCTTCTATCTCTGTATTTGAACCCTAATTTTTTTTAAATGCTGAACATTTTATTCCAGTCTACGTTATTGAAAGCCTTTTCTAGGTCTATAAACGCCAAGTATGTTGGTTTGTTTTTCTTTAATCTTCCTTCTACTATTAATCTGAAGCCTAAAATTGCTTCCCTTGTCCCTATACTTTTCCTGAAACCAAATTGGTCTTCTCCTAACACTTCTTCCACTCTCCTCTCAATTCTTCTGTATAAAATTCTAGTTAAGATTTTATTATACAATTATTTATTATAATCTTACTTCGCTCTCTATAATCTTGAATAATAGACAAACATATTTAGAAAAACGCTCTACATTAAAAATTAAATCGTATTTGGAACAATTAGGTTTGGCGTCCAAGAGGTGATGTGGGCGCAGTGTGGAAGTAACGTGGTCATGGTGGTGTACGTCGAGTTGGTGGGTAAAAGAATTTACAAGCTTTCAGTCGTAGTGATATTGTCTTCTGATAACGAATATGTTTTATCTCTTGCGCAATTGAACAGCAAATAACAAAATTATAAACATTTTTACAAGAAATATCTGTTACAAGAAATAAATAAAAGAAGTATTTATAATAGAGATTTCTTTAAATCTGTTTATATGATCGCTGCATCAGTTTTTGGCAAGAGAAAAACATTTCAGATTATTTAATGCGTTTAAACTGATACGAAAGGTTTTAATTATTCCACTTTCTGAAAATATAAATATTCACTATTACTTTCCCGCCTTGCGCTTATAACAGAGCTATAACTACAGAAGGGAAAGTATAGTAATCGGTCCAGTTTTGGGGTATGCGGTTTTCACCGGAAAAAACAAAAATCCGGATGGAAATTTTCCGGTTGTTGGTATGTACGTGTGTGTGTGTTCGGTGTTAGGTCTCACACCCTTGCCGGCCTCCGTGGCGCGAGTGGTAGCAACTCGGCCTTTCACTCGGAGGTCCTGGGTTCGTATCCCGGTCAGGCATGGCATTTTTCACACACGATACAAAACATTCATCTCATCTCTGCGGATTGAATTGCTTAACTGCGAACCCGGAAGTAAAACAAACCAAAAAAAAAGTCTCACACCCTAAATCACTTCGTATTTCCAGAACTACTCCACCGAATTTGACCAAACTTTGGCATATTACATCTACGACGGTTATTTTTTTTCAAGGTCCGATCGGTCGCGAAATAAAAACCCTCGCAAAAATCGGATGAACCTTTGCGCATATGTGTTACGCAGCGTTTCTAGTAAGGCCTTCAATCACGCCGCGTCACTTCGTTTTGTTCTGAACACGCAGCTAGCGCGTAAACATGTCTACAACAATAGCATCTCCCGCCGAGTGTGAGGTGCGTGCGTTAATTCGATTTCTTCAGGCTGAGGGGTGTAATGCGGCTTAAATTCATCGACGAATAAGTAACTTTAATGAGTGACAGCAAAGTGCGACAATGTGCAGTAACTTTAAAGCAGGACGTACAGATGTTCATGATGCAGGCGGTCTGGGAAGGAAGCGAGTGTCAACCGATGATCTCGTTGAGCGAGTGGATGAGGCGATTCGAGAAAATCGTCGGTTCACAATTTCTATATTGAGCGATTCGCTTCCTGAAATTTCAACGTCAGCTCTCTACACCGTTGCGAGTGAGAGACTTCAGTACCGTAAACTGTGTGCGAGATGGGTCTTGAGATGGCCGCTGTCCGACCATCACAAAACAATGAGAACGGACGCCTCCCTAACGTTTCTCCAGGGTTACCACAATGAAAAAGTTTTTTTAAACAAAATTGTCACAATGGACGAGACACGGGTCCATTTCGAAACTGAAGAAACAAAAGAACAATCCAAACAGCGGATGCATTCTCATTCTCCCGGTAAATCAAAGAAGTTCTAGCGAACCTTCTCCAACAGAAAGCGTACGGCTACTGTGTTCTGGGACCGGAATGGAATTCTCTTGGTGGAATTCATGGAACGCGGCACGACCATCACTGCAGCCTCATACTGCGTTACTCTTCAACGTCTACGAAGGGCGATTCAGAATAAGCGGAGAGGAATGTAGTCATCAGGCGTTGTCTTTCTCCACGACAATGCTCGGCCGCACACTGCGCTGTGTAACAAAGAAGCTCCTGCAGCGTTTTCGTCGGGAAGTGTTTGATCACCCACCGTACAGCCCGGACTTGGCTCCGTCCGATTTTCACCTCTTTGCTCACACGAAACGCCGGCTAGGAGGACAAAATTTTGGCACAGACATCCAGCTGCAGACCGGCGTAGAAACACGGCTGAAAACACAGGCGGCTCCGTTCTATGACGAGTGTATTGGAAAGTTTGTACCGCGCTACGACAAATGTCTAAATCGGAGTGGCGACTATGTAAAGAAATAGCGTAACTATGTAAGTACTTGTTACAAATAAAAATTTTTTTATTATCACCGTGGTTTTAATTTCGTGACCGATCGACCTTGAAAAAAAAATAACCCTCGTATAATAATCGATGAAATTCTTTTCTTAAAACAGACAAAATTTTGGCTTTGTACATAAGATTTATCGTTAACATTACTTAATACTGGAATGTTATAATATAATAACATGCTAACGTACATTTTGTTGTCATTTTCTGTCGGATATATTTTCAAACAAAATTCAAGAAAATTAGTACAACAGAAAAATAATATAGATTTCTACATACCAGAACCATATGTCAAACTCAGAAGGTAGCAGTTTCTTGGCTTCTTTTGATTTTTTCTGACAAATTTTTGTAGATATATTTTTATTTTAAATAAAAATAAAATTATAAAAACGTTAAAATAAAATAATTAAAACTTTTCTAATACGTTAAAATTGAAAGATTTAAGAAAGCAATTTTTATCTCTAGTGTGTTTCTTTTGAAATCGGTTTCATTATTATTTTTCTTAAGATTGTTTTATTTTGTTTTCGGCCACTCGACCGATCTATTAACAGCAAATAATACGTTACTTTGACATTCTGATCTGACCTTCTAATTTCACCATTTTTATAGATTAACAACACAAAATTTGGCTTTGACTTTATAAACAAATCAAATTTATAAAATGCAGGACTTCCCTGCAGTCGAACTGTCCCGGAAATCAACACATTATATCACGTTGGCTACAGTATTTTTGTAATGAAAATTATTTTTGTATAAATTAATTTCTACTAACCAACAATTTAAAAAGTGTAAATCCTAGTACTTTCGGAGCTGTAACTCCATCATCAGGTATGTTAATTTAAATTCAAATAATCCATAATCAAAATTATATATATATATATATATATATATATATATATGAGAACAATTTAAGAAAAATGATAGAAAAGTATCATAACGAAGAGAAGTACTAAAGAATGACAAAGATAATCATAGGCTGTTAACAGTATAAAAAAATTAAAATATCTTTTTCAGGGTCTTTTACAGAAAATATAATATAATTAAACAGGAAATTCTAATATTTACGTAAAAATTAAGAAAAAACGTAGTAAATAATAAAAAAACAAATATATTACTGACCTTATAATAGCTAGTGGATGTTGATATACAGGCATCATAACATTTCTAATATAATTTCTAAAGAAATGTCCGAGGTCCCCCTCGGACCTCGGTGGTCCCCCTCGGTGTGTAAATATATCAATTCCATACCAGACTGCAATATCCTCATCTGAATTATTACATTGAAATAAAGCAATCGTTAAGATGAGTTAAATTACATTCTTTAAAAAACATCTGAAAAAAAAAGATTATAATTCAGTTTGTTGTAATATATTGTGAATTATAAGATTTAACACACGCATTGTAATTATGCAATATTAAGGAGGTTTTTTTGTAGAAATTTTGTTAAAGACAGAATAATCCTCTGTTGAACTGAAGCATAAATAAATAAAATTTTTATCCTGATCGATTCATAACAACACATTATATAGATGATTTCATAAACGGTACTCGTATACTATTCCGTGTAAAAAGAAAAGGAACTGTGGCAGCCTTTGCCGGATGAATCGTAGAAAGCCAAGGTAAAACCATCCAGATTAGCGTCACAAAATAACCGTTTACATGTATTTATATTTTAAGTTTATTAATAAGAAAGTGGAGATTGAAATTCCTGGGTCGTGTGTACAGAATGGACGAACAGCGACTAAATAAACAGATTTTCATTAAAATCTGTGAACAAAAGAGCGACTTTGGGACCTACAACGATGAAAAAAGAATTATAGAACTTAGGGATCCGTGAACAGGAAACGAAAGATAGAAAGCTAATCTGACAAAAAATACGTAAAATTGAGTTAGAAATGTGCGATGAAGGAAAAGACATACCAAAGTGAAACGGTAAAAAAAAAAATAAATGCCAAACATATATAAAGAACAAAAGAATGTTGAAGGAAATGAAAAAGAAAGCGGAAGAAATGACATTTGTGTGGTTTGTAGTCGGCCTAAATGCAAAAAATAAAAACATGAAATAATGTTACGGTATTTTAATGGAGATACAAAGTATAAAAAATAACTAACAATTTAGAAGGCATAACGAAAATTATTTTACTCCATATTTACGTACATATTAATAATAAGCTGAATAAGGTGCAGAAAATTTAGAGTTTTTTAAACATTTTCAATTATTATTTAGAAATTTATTTTCAGAATTAATATTATGTTTTAGTAAAACAGAATATTTTAATTCTATTTAAAATAAATTGTCGGGAGAAGTTTTTAAACGATTTGGTAATCTATTTAAAATCACAACAGAAGCATAAGGCCCTTTGTCGTAAGCCAAAGTATTGCGCTGAGTTAAATGAAACCGGTTCTAATATCGGCTACAGATCTGATTACGAGATCATGGATACCGTCGTTCTTTGGTGGTTGGGTTTCAATTAACACCGATCTCAGGAGCGGCTGACCAGAGACTTTAAAGACTTTAGTTCATTTACATTTATACACGTCATCCTCATTCATCCTCTGAAGTAATATTTTACGGTGGTTCTGGAGGGTAAACAGAGAAAGAAAGAAATTCTTTATCGGCATTAACCGGCCGAGGTCTAGTGGTGAACTTATCATAGTGAATCATTTGATTTCGAAGTCAAGAGTTCTAAGATTCAAACCCTAGTAAAGGCAGTTAGTTACTTTTATACGGATTTGAATACTAGATTGTGGATACCGTGTTCTTTGATGGTTGAGTTTCATTTAAACACACATCTCAGGAATAGTTGATGCGAGACTGTACAAGACTACACTTCATTTACATTCATACATATCATCCTCTGAAGTAATACCTTACAGTAGTTCCAGAAGCTAAACAGAAAAAGAGAGTTCTATTATCAGATTTGATAGCACGGATATTGTTATTTTTTTAAAAAGGGACTATTTTTGGAAAAGAATGCACATTCATAAATATAAACTCAAGGATAACTAAAAATATTTCATTTTCTAAATATCAATCTACACGATTCATATTTATCGTCGCCAAACAATTTTCTAGCAGCCTATTTATTCATTTTGAAAATTTGTTTTCACTTTTTAGGGAAACCGTAAAGAGGTTTACTATACTTTAAAATTCAATATACATAAGTATAGTACATATTCAATAATTGTCAAGCGTAAAGTTTTATAAAATACTTCATACGCGTTTACTTTGCCGTTTTTAATAAATTATCAAACGATTTAAAAAATCTTAGAGCCATTTATTTAAAATACAGACGGTTCAAGGAGCGACACAATCTCACGGAAGAATGTTTTCTTCTTTTGTTGCAAGTTTAATCGGGTAAAACGGGTTACAAAATGCAGCAGAATATATTCGTCGCCTCCCGATACATTAGATGTGCCAGTTACGCCCAGACCCAGAACGCCTTCACAGAAAAGTAGTTCTCCATCAAGCGGCAGAATCAAGAGTCAGGGAATGCGATAGACGCAGCCAAAAGCGCTCGACCGAAAACGGTAGCATCAGAAAAGTCGATCGGCGTGCAAGCTTTATATTCTGTTAGTGCCAAGAAATCTGTGCGACGTCTATCTAACCGTTTTGATCTTTTTTGGTAACGCCCGCACGGCATGGAACAAGCGTTTAAAGATGCGTTCACGCAGAATTGCTGTCGTTCACGAGTCGTTACCTGAAGACACTGGAAAAGGTGTAGCTTTCTGTCAGCGGTTCACGTCATAACTCGGACGGGGATGAATTCGACGATCGGTTTCGATCCGACGAGGCACGGTTCCAGCAATACGGAACTACCATGAACGCACAGAATTCACGCATCTCGCGTACGGAAATCCACATCGGTGCACTAGTCTCCTCTCCGCGGACAAAAAATGGGAGTTTCGCGTGCAATATCAGCAGTCGAAACTTCATACATTCTTTCCGGCACTGTGAACTATGAGCGCTACACACAGACAGAGCAACAATTTGTAAACACTATACCTCCAGACCGGATAGATTACACGTGGTTTTAATAGGACAATGCTACCGCTCATATAGCCGACTTTCTTGTATCGGTGTTTTCGTGGACAATAGATTTCGAAGGGATTGTGGCCCCCTCGGTCTCCTGATTTATCCTTTCCTGACTTTTTCTTGTGGGGGGATACCTTAAGGATGCCGCTTACAAAACTCATCCTCACACCGTTCCTGAATAGCAGAGCGAAATTAAACGATGTGTCGCGAAACACATCGTTTAAAACGATGTTTTAAACGAAAAATATCTATTTTTCGAAGCGAATGAATTATCAACCCCACGAATTACAAAACGGTTTATTTCAGTATTTTTTTCTGCAATCTAATGTTTTAAGTAGATTTCAAAAGATAAGCTACGTATTGCAATGGATACAATGATTTGATTTCAGGAAAATTTCGACATATCTTGGCGTTTCACAGCCTCAGACCCCAAAACCACCGTCAACTCAAAATTTTATATATGTATATTTCAATTTCTTGTGAACACTATAACTGCCGTAATTGTTCAAATTGTTTCTTAAAAATAACCCGTCAGAAAATCTCGGTCTAGTTCGTTAACGGCCAAAATCGGATCATGGGACTGGAAATGGGGGAGGGCCTTTCGAAAAAACAAAATATCGCTGTAACTGTCTTATTAAGTAAAATATCGAAAAGTTTTTACTATTCTTTGGATAAGGATTTTTTTTAAACTTATCTAAGTAAAGCTTTATGATATTATTTAATTTTATATTATTTTAATATTTTTTCTGATGCCTTTCCCTCAAAAATTATTGCATACCAGCACGAAGCCGACTAAACTATAGCTGATATTCAGCCCTGAAATTAGTCTTTTTACTCTGTTCATCGCATCGAACGGTTATATCGTGTCATAATAAACGTAAAGAAATCAACTTTATATGTTATCACTTATATATCTTGCACGACTTGTATAACACAGAAGTCACAGATCAGGAATTTATAATGTAATAACTTGTTCAAACGCTTCTTCATTCTGTTTAGCGCTGGTAAAGAAGCAATCGAAGAAAGACACGATGATATCGTCGTTTCCAACTTGTAATTCTGTGTTTTGTAATTCATTTTTTGTGAGCAAGCGAACAGTGAAACTAAAATCGGTAGATGATAATCTCATGTTCATACTAATATTATGAGCGCGACATGACGCCAGAAAATCAGAGAGAAGTGAGCCGTACAGATTCAGATGATATTATTGAACTGAAAAACGATTGTCGCAACATTTCGGGAACAAAAGAATCTACTAACAGAATTGATGGAGCTTGGGACTGCAGCGATATCAGAATCTTATTATGAATTGAAGGATGCTAAACAAATCAAACGGTGCAGGCTGCTCTCGATGGCTGTTATTCGTCTGAATGAAAATGCATAATCTTACCCTGTAGGCCACTTAAAGACTTTAGTTGTCGGTTCAAGTTGGAGATTTTTATTGTCCGGACATGCTTGAGTACCTTCTCTTTATTAAGATAAAGATTTGTCTGTTAATCGGTATAATGAACTAACAAGGTGCTCAGAAATGGACGGGTGGTGCATTTCAAAATTCATTTCTACAAAAGTCGGTGTTGTGGTGCAACAAGTACCCGAGAGTGGAAAGCGACTAGACGAAAGTTTAGTGCAGATATGTTTGTAAGATATAGCGATCCAAATAACAAAATATTTAGACAACGTTTTTTTTTTTTATTACCAGAAATCATAAACATGCTACATTTGTCTATACATTGAGGAGAAAGGACTTTTCACGATAGCTTTAGATTTTTACTAAAGTAAAACTTGCCGGTTTTTTATCCGTTTGTCCTAACATCGCATAAGAAGAGCCGAACAATTTTTTGTAATTAAGAATTACATTAAACCCGATTGAAGTTTAGATATTTATTTTAAAACACGATAGATAATCGCAGCCGATACGATAATTTTTTTTTATTTCTAATTGCTTAAGAAGAAATTGTAGTTTGAAAAAAGTCAATAAAATATTTATAGACATTTATACATGTCCATTTGCTTATTTGCCGTAAACAAAGGATCGAATGCGACAAGATACGTGATACAAGTCCCACAAGACGGCATTGCCGTTCTCAAGAAAAAAGCATTTCACGACGGGCATAATAAGGAAAGCGAGGGCTGAAGCGATTACCCGTTGTCTTCTACCCAGAGTAGGCCACCCCACTAAAACGCAGGAAATCTTTCACCTGTACAAGCGACACCTTCGCTCTGTTCAACACTGGGACCGGTCGCGTATGTAAATCAATATTCTTAATGAAAGCGAAAGCAATTTTATCTCTTGCATCTGTTGTGCTTTATATGCATCACCGCATTGTGATTGCGACAGATTATGTAATTAAACAACTTCTGCTAGGTCACAGGTAACGAATCGCAAAACGTACCTCACAGTCGCGAACAGTAACATCATGCGATGCATCGACTCCATGTACGAAATTTAAACCGTCACTTGACCTAAACATTCTCCCATCTAACAGCCAATCGTCAGTCACCAGATGCGTAACAACAGAAGAGTTTTTGTAAAGTTTTCATATATAGCCCTATCCTTTTTCACAAATAAGTCACACTGATATCTATGACTAGATGTCTAACAGAAATTAAATTTTGAATAATCTCAAAACTGTAACCGATTTGTATAACAAAAACAGTTTACCTCATTTTGTTCTAAGTTAGTAACTCACCGGGTCGGTCTAGTGGTGAACGAGTCTTCCCAAATCAGCTTATTTGGAAGTCAAGAGTTCCAGCGTTCAAGTCTTAGTAAAGTCAGTTACTGTTATACGGATTTAAATACTAGATCGTGGATATCGGTGTTCTTTGGCGGTTGGGTTTTTTCAATTACCCAAACATCTCGGAAATAGCCGAATTGAGACTGTACAAGACTGCACTCCATTGAAACTCATAAGCAGCATCCTCATTCATCCTCCGAAGTATTATCTAAACGGTAGTTACGGGATGCTAAACAGGAAAAAGAAAGTTAAAATGTTCTAAATAAGTAATCGTTTTCTGTATGTCTGTCCAAATACGAATCTGAACTAGAATAGTTAAGAGAACTTCCGAGAATTAATTATAATTTAGATTTGTCAAATGAAAACCCCAAAGGGTGTAGAATAAAGTTGCTCGCTTCCTTAGGTTTCTGGCCTCGCAGAGGATGGCTAAAGGAGTTTGTTGCTCTAATAGACAGAGTGAAACCCGGATGGCTAGGGGCCGGTTTGGGCGTTTACTTCACCAAGGTAGGCGTTTTGGCATCGAGCCACGGTTAGTTTAGTTATTCGTCTTCAATACAGAAGTAGAATAAGTTAGAAATTCGGTGATGGAGCTAAAGTGCGGGAGGGTGAAGGTTTCCTCGTTCCCAAAAACGAATCAGAACAGAGTAAGTTAGTGTTTGTTTCGTGTTAAGATTTCATAATTGTCTTTGACAGACTGAGATGGATTTGGATATATGTTGAACAAAACTGTCGTTGTTGCAATAATCATTTATTAAAGAAGTATAAGAATAAAAATGTAGATGTTTCTAGTAAAGTCGAATGAAATCTTATATATAGATAACGATGTCTAGTTTGAAACTGAGTTATGGGAAACGGTTATTTTGTTACCATCGGTCACAAAATAACCATTTTCCTGTTATATAATCAAAATTTCCCATAACTCAGTTAGGCGCGTGGATCACGCTTCCGCGAAACGGTTATTTAATTAGTTGAGAGTTACAAATAAGAAGAGGAAGGCGACTTTTGGTCAGGTGATTTTAGAGTAATTAACTCAGCGTCAAATAATGGGCAGGCAGGAGTAGGTTTCGTGATGAACAAGAAGATAGGGAGGAGAGTGGAGTATTTCAAAACGCATAGCGATAGAATCATTGTAATAAGGATAAAATCAAAACCTAAACCGACAACGATTGTTAACGTTTATATGCCTACAAGCGCCCATGATGATGATGAGGTAGAGTGTGTATACGAAGAGATTGATGAAGCAATTAAACACGTAAAGGGAGATGAAAATTTAATAATAGTTGGAGATTGGAATGCAAGCATTGGAAAAGGCAAGGAAGGAAATATAGTGGGTGAATATGGGCTGGGCAAAAGGAATGAAAGAGGGGACCGACTTATAGAATTTTGCACGAAGTATAATTTAGTAATTGCCAACACCCAATTTAAAAATCATAATAGAAGAATATACACTTGGAAAAAGCCAGGCGATACTGGAAGGTATCAGATAGATTATATCATGGTTAAGCAAAGATTTAGAAATCAACTCGTTGACTGCAAAACTTACCCTGGAGCAGACATTGATAGCGACCATAATTTGGTGATAATGAAATGTAGATTGGGGTTTAAAAACCTGAAGAAAAGTTGTCAGATGAATCGGTGGAATTTAGAGAAGCTTGAGGAAGAGGAGGTAAAGAAGATTTTTGAGGAGGACATCGCAAGAGGTCTGAGTAAAAAAGATATGGTAGAAAATGTAGAAGAAGAATGGGAGAATGTTAAAAAGGAAATTCTTAAATCAGCTGAAGCAAACTTAGGCGGAATAAAGAGAACCGGTAGAAAACCTTGGGTTTCAGACGATATATTGCAGCTGATGGATGAACGTAGAAAATATAAGAATGCTAATGATGAAGAAAGTAAAAGGAACTATCGGCAATTAAGAAATGCTATAAATAGGAAATGCAAACTGGCGAAAGAAGAGTGGATTAAAGAAAAGTGTTCAGAAGTGGAAAGAGAAATGAACATTGGTAAAATTGACGGAGCATACAGGAAAGTTAAGGAAAATTTTGGGGTACATAAATTAAAATCTAATAATGTGTTAAACAAAGATGGTACACCAATATATAATACGAAAGGTAAAGTCGATAGATGGGTGGAATATATTGAAGAGTTATACGGAGGAAATGAATTAGAAAATGGTGTTATAGAGGAAGTTGAGGAGGATGAAATGGGAGAAACAATACTGAGATCTGAATTTAAGAGAGCATTAAAAGATTTAAATGGCAGAAAGGCTCCTGGAATAGACGGAATACCTGTAGAATTACTGCGCAGTGCAGGTGAGGAAGCGATTGATAGATTATACAAACTGGTGTGTAATATTTATGAAAAAGGGGAATTTCCGTCAGACTTCAAAAAAAGTGTTATAGTTATGATACCAAAGAAAGCAGGGGCAGATAAATGTGAAGAATACAGAACAATTAGTTTAACTAGTCATGCATCAAAAATCTTAACTAGAATTTTATACAGAAGAATTGAGAGGAGAGTGGAAGAAGTGTTAGGAGAAGACCAATTTGGTTTCAGGAAAAGTATAGGGACAAGGGAAGCAATTTTAGGCCTCAGATTAATAGTAGAAGGAAGATTAAAGAAAAACAAACCAACATACTTGGCGTTTATAGACCTAGAAGAGGCTTTCGATAACGTAGATTGGAATAAAATCTTCAGCATTTTAAAAAAATTAGGGTTCAAATACAGAGATAGAAGAACAATTGCTAACATGTACAGGAACCAAACAGCAACAATAACAATTGAAGAACATAAGAAAGAAGCCCTAATAAGAAAGGGAGTCCGACAAGGATGTTCCCTATCTCCGTTACTTTTTAATCTTTACATGGAACTAGCAGTTAATGATATTAAAGAACAATTTAGATTCGGAGTAACAGTACAAGGTGAAAAGATAAAGATGCTACGATTTGCTGATGATATAGTAATTCTAGCCGAGAGTAAAAAGGATTTAGAAGAAACAATGAATGGCATAGATGAAGTCCTACGCAAGAACTATCGCATGAAAATAAACAAGAACAAAACAAAAGTAATGAAATGTAGTAGAAATAACAAAGATGGACCCCTGAATGTGAAAATAGGAGGAGAAAAGATTATGGAGGTAGAAGAATTTTGTTATTTGGGAAGTAAAATTACTAAAGATGGACGAAGCAGGAGCGATATAAAATGCCGAATAGCACAAGCTAAACGAGCCTTCAGTAAGAAATATAATTTGTTTACATCAAAAATGAATTTAAATGTCAGGAAAAGATTTTTGAAAGTGTATGTTTGGAGTGTCGCTTTATATGGAAGTGAAACTTGGACAATCGGAGTATCTGAGAAGAAAAGATTAGAAGCTTTTGAAATGTGGTGCTATAGGAGAATGTTAAAAATCAGATGGGTGGATAAAGTGACAAATGAAGAGGTATTGCGGCAAATAGATGAAGAAAGAAGCATTTGGAAGAATATAGTTAAAAGAAGAGACAGACTTATAGGCCACATACTAAGGCATCCTGGAATAGTCGCTTTAATATTGGAAGGACAGGTAGAAGGGAAAAATTGTGTAGGCAGGCCACGTTTGGAGTATGTAAAACAAATTGTTGGGGATGTAGGATGTAGAGGGTATACTGAAATGAAACGACTAGCACTAGATAGGGAATCTTGGAGAGCTGCATCAAACCAGTCAAATGACTGAAGACAAAAAAAAAAAAAAAAAGAGCAAAAATTTGGAAAAGCCAGTAACGAAAGGGATAGTAAAGTTGAATTAAAACACAGGAAATGTCTGCCCAGGAATTCGCATCGATGGTATCCCGACAGAGGCCAAACTAATACTGTGATACGTAATCAAAGTCAGAGGGTCTATAAGATGATCTCCGGTAAAGCCCATCAGAACTAGGAACGTAAGGGGTGTTATGGCGTCCGAGATCTTCCTCTACGAGGGTGAGGATGTACGTGAATGTATTTATGTATTTTCAACTTTTTCGAATGATAATAATTTTCGTCCATAATCCCTAATAAGAAAGTCGAGGAAATGGACTTTTACATTACGGTTTTACGTTACGGGTTTTTATCTTACTGAAAAATAAAACTTTTGTTTTATATGAATAAATATATTTGAGTCGACTACAAAAACCGTCTCACTGGCCTGTTACTTATGAAGATAGAAATAATTAATTTTGTATTATATTTTCAGAACGGATAGCTTTTTTTTAAAGTAACAATGCAAAAAGGAAAAGCTTAAGATCGTATCGTAAATATTAATTATGACAGTCGTGTAATCATTGACTTTTTTCTTAGAGAAAGTAATTTACTCGGCGTTTTAAAATATCACTGCACGAATAATAAACGTTTAAAACTTGTGATTATCTCGATTTAAGTTACTACTTAAAAAATTATGAAGTTATCCAAATAAATTTAAAATTAAGCAGTTTAGGTCGTAAAAAATACGTACTTACAGAACCATTAGATCGTTTCAAATCATATAATTCACAACAAATATCGGTAAAAATACACAGACATGTGTACATGTATATTAGGTACGACACAAAAATTTGATTGTAACAAGTTTTCTGTGAAAATATGAATTATTCTACTGTTATTTTTTACCGCTCTTATATTAACTCGCTCTTCGACTATACGTGAAATTCACGGTACGGAACCTTCCGATCGAATTTTGAAGCCCTTCCGCTTAACCATTCGCTCTGTAATTTTTCATACAGGTTTGCTCCTGATAATGACATACTTTAACAACATTTACAAGTCTCTAAGACGCCCCTAAGTTGCTAACTGAAAAAAAAATGCCTCTCGAACTTACGCAACCTCGTTTACATGCATATTTTCTTAGTGATAGAATTATCCGTGTTTAATTTATCCATTAAACATGAATAATTCGTAACATGATATTGTCGTTTCAATCGATTAGATTGAATGAACGTATTTTTTCTACCGCCGAGAAAAAAATTCAAATTTCATATAATCGCTCAAACCTGTGCGCTAGTGCAGCTGCAAAGTATCAACTTTTGAAGACTAAGAAGTAGAAATCAAAAAATAAATAAAAACAACTTTTTTTAAAAAACAGTGTTATATTAAATGAACTAAAACATAGAAATTAAAAAAAAAAAAATTAAACACATTACTCTTAAATTAAACGTGCTAAAAGGTAAAAAATAATTTTAGGACGATATCTCAGAATGGATTTGACAACAAGCTTTGATGATGATATGTTAGATTATGTGAAAGTCATAGCTTCAAGTTAAAAATTTGATGTTTTTGTCAATTTTTTCATACGCGTGATGAATGGCCCAAAGAGTGGGGTGCCCATGTTAAAGTACAAATCTTTGCATTATTAAGTAGTATACTAATTATTATAGTTTTAGTTTTTTTTTTTTTTTTAATTAATATTGGTACCAATTTTAGGCAATTTTAAAAATGCTCAATACAAAAATCTATTTCAGTTAGATTTTATTTATCCTAGCTTTAAATTATTTACATTTTGTTACTAATAATAATATTTTACGTTCAATAAAATTTTAAACTAAAAAAAATTTATTCAGGATTATTATATATATATATATATATATATATATATATATATATATATATATATATATATATATTTTGTTTTAATTAAAAAATTTCAGAGTATATGCATCCAGTTTAAACAGATCGAACCTCAAGTCCCATGCAAATACAATACAAGGACAGAACGGCGTATAATAGGTATGTGAAATCAATAAAACCAGGCGTAAATGGAAATTCTTTGGAAATAACTAAAACCAACAATATATAATGAATAAAGAATAAAAATTTAATAACAATAATACTTGCCCGGTACTAGTACTTGTATTGTACAGTTTTACTTTATTCTAATTTACTTGTTAAGTTTTTATATCGCTAAATAACAAGCCTTTAATTCAATAGCAAACAATATATGGAACACTGAGGAAGTTATTTAAAGTGCAGTGTTTTAAATCTGTTTATTTACACAGATCACAACGAATGTGGACAGTTTTAAATTTGTTAATCGTATTTGATGCGTAACAACACATCTACTGTTCATTAATTATTTAAGAAAAATACTTAAAAATTGGCTTAATTTACAAACAGCAAATTTTGATCCTGACGAGCCATCTTGAAAACTTGTTTAGAATTGCAGATTCAATGACAAATATTGATAATTTTCTCAAATTTATTTTGATCAGGGTTTTGAAAAAGAATTTTTATTTTTATTATTAGAAACGAGTTGTTTTTAAAATCACTGAAACTTCGAGGTTTATGTAAGCTTCCGAAAAACAACGACAAATATTTAAATGTATATACTTTTTCTTTTTAAGAAAGAACGAGTATCAACAGCTACGGTCATTAGCCCGGTGAAAATCGATAGCGTATGAAAAGTTACCGTAGCTGACCGGGATTCGAACCCAGAACCATCTCGCTATTTAAATATTGTTTTATTAAATTACGTGAAAAAAAGATTAATATGGCTCAGTCTTTTAGTTAATTTTAATGAAAATATATTTGCAAATATACCGAACTAGATATTACATTTTATTATAAATTTAGATTTTTTTAGATATAATTAACATAGCACAGTTCAAGAGAATTAATCTAAGTTATTTCAATTATGTCCATTTTATACACATCTTTTAATGGACTTCAGAAACCTATCGTACATACATTGCATTTTTTTTCTTTCACCTCTGGGACCACCGCTAGGTAATGCTTCAGAAGATGAGATGAATAATTTGTAGCGTGTGAAAATGCCATGTCTGAACGAGATTCGAACCCGGGACCTCCGGATGAAAGGCCGAGGACTACCTCTCGCGATACGGAGGCCGGCAAAAATTAAACTATTTAGATATCTCTATATGTTCTGCGAATATCTCGTCTGAAGCGTAGTAAAATAATCCTAAAATAAGATAGAGGCTGCCGATGCAGCTTTTAGTATCTTTCGTAATTTTTTTAGGTTCAGTTCAAAATCATATTAAACTGCTATTCAAAAAATGAATTTTTCGATTATAAGCAGGCATTTTCAACAAAGTAAAAAATAAAAATAAAAAATGTTCGTTTTTATTATTTATATACGTAACGTTTTACATCCTCTGTATGTCCCGAAAGAGAAGTAATATTACATCGTATAAGTTAAACGAAATTTTAAGTTATCTCATTATATTAAACTACTAAATTTACTACGGGGTTTAACATTTAGGTCGCGTAAATGTTAGATACGGCGTTAAACTGATATTATGATTTTAAATGAAGGTATCGCAAGTTAAGAAAGGACGGAGTATGAAATTGTCCTATAGTTGTCGGGATGATGAGAGAGAAGAGAATGATGTAACGTGTGCGAAACAGAAAGATCGAGTGAGTGAGGAACAGGCATGAGACACGACTAAAATTAATGGAAGTAATGTTGCAGAATACTATGAAAGTTATTGTAACTTGGTCTAGCCGAATAGCCGGACATGTCTTCCTGCCAACGATTCTCCATTACATCCAGCTAACTCAGCGATATACACGTGTTAACCTGTATATGTACCAACTACATATGAATGCACAAGTGGTATTGCGGTTGAATGTGCGTTTGTTCACACAATTATCTACAAGATAAAATTAAACGAAAGAAAGAACGAAATAGTAAGACTTGTGGATGAAATTTACGTAAAAACTTATAGGCGTAAAATATTATAATATATGACTACGTTAATAATGAATCAAAATATTTGCATATATGTACAGTATAATAGAAGTTACAGAAACAATAAAGTTGCTATACTTAACGGCAATTGGATAAAGCTTACAAATTAGCATCTGAATAGTAAAGTTTTAATTAATAACAAAATTTAAACTGATTTGTTAAGTAGTAAAATATTAGACTTATTCAACCGTACAAAGTACCAAGTTACCATAAATACAACCAAATTAATCTTAAAATTTACAGTTTTTTTTTGTTTTATTCTTAACTGATTATTTTATTATTTTTTTTATTCAATTTAATTTTGATTAGTGAAATGAGTTAAATTAACATACATTACCTGAAGAGTTAAACTGTAGAATTAATGCCAAGTAGTAGTTGATTACATTCAGCCTTACAATTTGTGTCTATAGAAATTACATTATTTCCAACGTTTATAAAACTTAATATTTTATATATTAAATTTTTAAAAAATAAACGAAACTAAACAATTTTCGACATCAACAACAACACGCGTAAAACGAGAAAATACATTAAACTCTATTACATATTAAACATTACAAAAATTAAATCAGAAACACGTAACACAACACGCACGTCTCATTTTTTAATTCAACAGTATAATAAGAATCCGTCAGACAGCGCGCTTTCAGTCATTCCCCACCCCGTCGATGTTCAGTCTAATGTTCGGTTTTGTTCATAGACAACACATGATACCTACCTAATTTTTGTAACTAGTAACTAACTGTTCTTTGTAGTTGTATAACCGCACGTCAAGCAAATAAAATACGAATTACTTTGTTTTAACATTACTCCATCAGTTTGATGTTCATCTTTATATTAGTAAAAAAAAATAAAATAAATGCCATAAATGTATTCGTAAAATAAATATAGTACATTAAATAATACCAGTGACATGTGCAAACATGTTAAGTTTAAGTGAGAGTTGTAATAAAGCTTTAATTTCTCTTTTTATATATATGTATATATCTACATAAAAGCGCAGGATGTAATCTTAAAGAAATAGAAAAATATATTAACTGCGTTCATCGCTTATTTGTTACCGTAGGAATACAAATGAAGGTTTATATAGTGTAATCACCCCTTAGTAAGACAATAACCGAAACATATAGTTACTATATTAAACGACTTAAGAATAATCAATTCTATATTTTTATTTATAACAATCGGTTCTTACGATAATGAAAAAAATTTAATTTGTCTTTCACTACTCCTCAAAATCGTAATTAATGGCCCAAGTTTTTAATACATGACCTGCAGATGAATTTCACAAAAACACCAAAACCTTTTCGTTAATTTTTTATTTGAAGTGCTGTCCATCGTCAGCTGTTTTATAATTATTGAATACTTCATGTAGAATTTGAATTTGTAGTTTCTACAAATTACAATTTCTACATGAAATATTTTTATATCAGGTGACATAATTAAATGAAACTTGTACTATTTTGGTCGGATAATATATAAACGAAATACAATTCCCAAAACTAGAATAGTTTTTTCTTGCGATACCCATAGGGTTGGTCTAGTGGTGAATGCGTCTTCCCAAGTCAGCTGATTTAATAACTATTGAGTTTAATAATAATTAATTTTTTTTTCGGATAAATAATTATTTTTATTATATAACTTTAATAGGTATATAAAAAATTAAAAGCTTTTATAAAGAGATGATTCAATTGAAATCAAAAGGAGTTATTTTTAGTCGCCTACAGAAATATATGACTTTTAATTAACTTTTAAAAAAGAAAGTTTGCCGTAAAAAAATGTAACGTTTAACACAACTGTTATAATTATTATAGGGTTATATTATATATATATATATATATATATATATATATATATATATATATATATATATATATATATATATATATATATATATATATATAGGGAATTTCCCACTGGGATTTCCTATTAAATTGCATATATAGATTTTTAAAAGTACATAAAATTTTATTTCATTATTAACTTTTTTTAAATTTTATTATTGACTTATTATTTATTGTTATTTTTTTTACAATCAGAGATAATAATTATTAATAAATCAATATATTTAAATTGAAAGTAAAAGGAGATGAAGTCTGATTCGAACCGATATGCCTTCCTATTGTAAGATCCTAATATTTAATTAATTAAAATTTTATTAAGCTGTAACTCTGGAACCGATAAAAATAAGTACCGCTTATGATATATCCTCGAAAAGCTCTCAACGAGGGCTTACTTCGATTAAGAAAAAGTGAAAAATACTTATTTTTGATCGGTTACAGAGTTATAGCCAAATAAAATTTTAATTAATGAAATATTTGGCGAGGGGGCGGAAAATCGCAATTTTTTTCGTTTTTAGGCCACATCTCTTGAACGGAGGGTCAAAACCTATGAAAAAAATCACATCGGCTAAAAAAGCTTAGATCGCCTTTAAACGCGTATATCCGGAGTCTGGCGAAATTTTCGTTTGCGCGATCGACCGCAGACTCGGTGTGGTGAAAGTAGAGATCGGAAATTGGACTTAGCCCGTATCGGGAATACGAGTGCTGTTATCCCTTCCCTATCGGGGCTCGCTTGTCTGTATCGAGTTTGGTCCGAATCGGTTTGTCCGATCGCGAGTAAATGGGTTTATTAATTTTTTTGAAAATGTATAACTTTTTTCGGACGAACCCTAAGGTTTACGCAATAATGTTACGGACAAATGTTTTTGGGCTTGCAAAAAGAAAATTTTTGGTTTTTTGTTTGATCGCGATCGGACGAGCGGTTGTCTAGATACGCGTTTCCGACCGTATTCGGGCAGGGGCCCGATTGTGGGGGGGATAATTTTGTTACCGATCGGAAGCCGAGTCGAATCGGAACGGCAGATTTTTTCACGTGTCGATAGGCCTAACGGTTGCCGAGTTATTGGCGGTGAAAAATCGGCAAAAAAGCTCCCTTAGCCTAGAAAAACGCCCTTACTGCGTCGAAGCGATTTTTCCAAAATCGTTGTCGTCACAGTTAAAAAGTCGAAAAAAACCCCAAAAATACTAGATTTTCTGCTGAATTTTTTGACAGCAGGCACGTTTTTGTCGCGCGACGAGGGTTCGGGCAGTTAAGTTTTGAAAAACGGCCTTAAGGGCTGATTTATAAAAAAATCGTAGACGAACGAACCGAGCGTCAAAGTAAGAGAAGGAAGCTACCCAGTTGGTAAAGTCGGCTCGGAAATCCGATTTTTCAACTATAAATGGATTATCTCTAACCGTTATCGGTATAGAACAGTGCCGTTAACTGAACCAAAACCGATAGTAGGATCGAGTTGAAAATACGGTAGACTGTTGAAAGCGATCGGTCGGCCGGTTTTTCGGAAATTCAAGTACGAAATCCGATTTCACGTTGTCTCAGGCGAAATCCAAACTTACAGCGTTTCCGTATACCCGACATATGCATTATGACGGAGAGAAACCGTTCACGACTAAAAACGAGATTCGCCCAAGATAGGGTCAGGAATGATGAACTAAAAAAGAATTCTCAGCCGGCAAGACAAACAGCCTCGCTCTATCACTGTCTCTCGCTCTCTCAGAGAGAGAGAGAGAGAGCAAGTGTGTGTGTGTGTGTGTGTCTGTGTGTGTGTGTGTGTTGTGTCGTGTGTGTGTGTGTACATTAAATTGTCAATGTCTCTCTCTCACACTTTCTCGCCCTCTCTCTCTATCTGTGTCTATGCGTGCGCGCGTGCGCGTGTATGTGTATGTGTTAATGTGTATGTACACTATATATATATATACATATATATAGTGTACATATGTACTCTGTTGTCATATTCACTCACTCTCTCTCTCTCTCTCTCTCTGTGTTTGTGTGCGCGCGTATTTCTATTGTAAATATGCTTACTGTAAACTTAGTAATCGGGAGTGTGTGCATTGGTGTGAGGTTGATGGATGTTGCCGGGCTAGACGCACATTCTTACTCTGTTATTATTGGCGCGGAGGGGATAACGTGATGCGCACTGCTGATCTGCGCACCTCGCTGCAGACCGCTTAGCAACAACCGCCTCACCTTGTAATCTCCAGCTGTTCCATTGAAACGGCTTTTCTATAATTACCACCCTTTTCTGTTAATGTAATAAGATTAAATAATATTTAAATTAAATTATCATAATTCCCTATACGTAATCTACAGTATCTTATTATAATAAATAAATAAAAATATACATATAATCCTCATTCATCCTCTGAAGTATTATCTGAACGGTAATTACCGGAGGCTAAAACACGAAAAAGAAAGTATACATAATAACATATGTTTTGCATCAAAAATTACCGTTTATTATATATATACTAGGACATCATTAGTCGTAATAAAATATATATGTAAAAGTAATCCGTAAATAAAAAATAGCATTATTTTATGTGAAATTGCAAAACCGGCAAGGAGTTAAGTGTAATCTAAGATACTGAAGAGCGAATGTCTGTTATCATCGGCTTAATTTTTATCGAATTTCCTATTCTGATTAGAAAGGTACTGAAGGAATTTGTGAGGGCGGTGTATAGTAACGCTTTACCGGACTATGACGGATGATAATTAGAGAAAACAAATTTAATTCACACACACACACACACGCACGCACAGTGTTAAGATAGTCGAATTATACTAATAAATTTCATTTTTCTCCCGCGCAACTTATATACAACATTTTTCACCAAGTACAATGTGTAGTTGTAGCCAAATGGTCTAAGGCGTCAGTCAACCCTGTCTCACCGTAACACAGTTCGATTCTTGGTGAACTCTTTTTTTTTCACTTTAAAATCATTTATTTTTTTAATTCAAACCAGCAGCTGCTCATCAGCGGTAACAAACTTAAATTATTATTGAATTAATTATTATAAATAATATTTAAAACGAAAATATTACCCAAGTTGACGCCCCTGCGGAATTACAAACTCCCGCCAAGGGAATAGGGAATTTCCAACTGGGATTTCCTAATAAATTACATTTTTACGTTTTTAAAAGTACATAAAATTTTTTTTTTAATTTTATTATTGACTTATTATTTATTGTTATTTTTTTTACAATCAGAGGTTAATAATTATTAATAAATCAATATATTTAAATTGAAAAAAAAGGAGATGACGTCTGATTCGAACCGATATGCCTTCCTCTTGTAAGATCCAAATATTTTATTGAGTTATAACTCTGGAACCGATAAAAATAAGTACCGCTTATTATATATCGTCGAAAAGCTCTCAACGACGGCTTACTGCGATTAAGAAAAAGTCAAAAATACTTATTTTTGATCGGTTCCAATGTTATAGCCAAATAAAATATTAATTAATGAAATATTTGGATCTTACAAGGGGAAGGCACCTACGTTCGAATCAGACTCCAAAAAGAAAATTATTAATAAAATAAAATTTGATGTACTTTTCAATTAAAAAAAAAGGATATATGTAATTTAATAGGCGTACAAGGAAGTCATGTGGTGTCCACATCAGATTTCTTAATTAAGTATTTCCAGCTGATTTGTTTCCTTTTCCAAATATCAGCCGATATTTGGAAAAGGATTTATTTATTATAATAAATAAATAAAAATATACATATAATCCTCATTCATCCTCTGAAATATTATCTGAACGGTAATTACCGGAGGCTAAAACACGAAAAAGAAAGTATAAATAATAACATATTTTTTGTATCAAAACATATGTTTTGATACAAAACTGCGGCAAATAATTCGCTTTCCATTTTTTACAATTTTTTTTTTACATCCCTCAAATGCAATAACAATACCCAAATTTACTATAGACTATTTCCTATAGATATTTTTATTAAACATTATATATAATAGAAATGTTATCCTAACATATTCGATAAAACGCCTCGTGAATTTATAGTTTCATAAACTACAAACAGTAAAGGTAAATGAGTCATGAATTTTCAAACGCGCACTTTTTTACTTCCTTGTAAGAACAAAGTAAGGATTGCGATCGCGAAAATTTCGATTTTCAGATTTCAACGGAAATATCCATTTTGACTAGTTTCGGCGTGACATCTTTACTTAAGTACGTACTTACTATCTGAGAAGGAGATATGAAGTAAACAATCTGCAAGTGCGGTAGTGCGTGTATATACAGCGCACTTTATATTTTCACGGAAAAGGAATATGTTAAATTGAAAATAATTAGCACGAAACGAAACTAAGAAAGATATTTTGCCTTAAACCGAATACGTTATGTAAATTCATATTTTGTACGTATATATCTCTTTTATATCGATAGACAAACTTATCAGAAACGTAAATGAATTATTTTTATTATAAAAGATAAACGGTACAATTTGAAAAAAAATATGAACATAATCCTAACGACCAAAAAAAAGTTGAAATCTCTCAATTAATGATAAATTTACGTACGAAAATCGGATTCAATATTTTGTTAACAAATTTACAACATTAGTTTAAATAAAATACTTCACTGTATTTATTTATTCGATGGCGGATTATTTTATTTTAGTATTTCACTGTATTAACGTTAACGGCGACCGAGTCAATTTTTATCATATTATGTCTTTTTAGGCAAGAGGAAGGCGCTTGTAATTCACGTTATTTCTACTCTTTCCGTAAATGTATTCTTACATCGACCGTGTATTTTTCACGAGTAATTGTTTATAGTAATACGTAAAACTATTTGAATAAACGATTATAATTTTCTTTTGTTCGCCTTTTATTGAATCTAGCGAATAAGAAATTTTATCTCGAGTTAAACAGATTTATTTTTACTTTTTTTTTGTTTTTTTTTTTTTAATAATAGTAATCAAAAGCATTTATTTTAAAAGTTATCGTTATAAATGCGATTAACAAATCAGTGCAAATTTATAATTTCATTTATTTATTTTTTGTGCTACCGGTTGTTTTTGTTTCTTAAAACAAAACGTAAATTAATATTACTGTGAGGGATTCCCCTCCTCCTTCCTGCTAATACACACTTGGTATCTACATTCATTTGACAGGCAACTCCCTACGTGTTAATTCCTTCTTGTGTGTTATTGTATTTCACCACGTAAGTGTAGGTTTTTTACGATACTCGGCCCTGTGTTGGTTTATACATGGAAATCTGAATGAAAATGAGAAAATGAAAAAGACGTGAAAAAAATGAAAAATCCCCACGCGTCTTCTCGAGACTAACTTGTTTGTGTTATGTTTCTGGCATAATAACAGGATCGGAAGGGAGGTACCCTCTGTAAAATCAACTTAAAATTCAATGAAAAAAGAATTTGTACCTGTAACATCTGTAATTCCTATTAGAGAAATGAGTGTTTATTAACAACGTTTCTGCAGCGACAAAATTAATCTATTTTTATTTGATTTTTTTTAAATCTTATTTCGACGGGTTATATGAGAATTTGAATCTAGTAATTAACTAAATTGTTAATTACTTAATTGCAGTTTCTAGGCCTCCCTGGCGAGTGGCGTCTTGGAATGGGATTATTAGGTGTCCGAAATCGATTACCTCTTGTGTAAAAATATATTTTTTTTAAAGATGAAAATCGATATAACGAAAGTTAAATTGGAAATTTAATTCTAGAAATCGATACTAACGAATCAGGATTCTCTGCTAGCGATCGGTTCGTTCAGGCTCCTACTTTTCAAAACTCGGATTGTAATACGTCCTTAAAATTACGCTTCCTGCACGCGCACATACCTTTCTTCCCGGAAAATCTTGGCGCGGCGAGCGATGAGCACGGGTAACACTTTCATCAGGAGAATTCAGGTACGGAAAAGAGGTATCAAGGCAAATGGAATCCTAATATGCCGGCCGATTATTGTTGGACCGTAAAGAGGAATGCTCCACAGGCCAAATAAAGCGCAAAATCATCGTTTCTTATTTTCTAGGCGAGGCAAACGTTTGAATATTGTGTAATTAAGAATGTAGAAAGTAGTAAAGCGTTTGAAATTAAAAACGCCTTTGTCGGAAACCTTGCGTGACGGGGAAAATCTGATACCAGAATCGCATATTTTTCTTCCCGACACAAAAAAATAATTATTTTTGTTCCGCAGTGCAATCTTTTGAATTATAACAATTAACGTGCATATATTATATACATATAACTTAAAATATTTTATAAAAAGAATCCCTTATTTTTACACGATCGACCAAAAAGGAGTGCAATGTATTTAGGGTATATGTATAAACACACATAAACCGTAAAATTTTTAAATAAATTACTTTTTTTTTTTAATTTATTGAAATATATATATACATATTTATACAGCTTATGACACTTCCGGTAACATAAGGATTCTAAAGCGAGGTCATACATCTAAAACGGTTCAGTCCGATAATTATATCCTTAGGAAAACGGCGTTTTCCCCTTCGTTCTTCCCCCGTCTACCGTTTTGTTATTTTTATATATAAATTAATATCTCAAGTTCGGATAGACGAATCGTATTAATATTCGGTAAGCGTCTCGGTAATAAAGTTATAGAATTACCAAAAAATCAAGAATTAAATATCTTAGCGAATTACAAAGTGGCGGCCACGTTTATTTTTCAAGTCGTTATGTCTCCGTAAATATAAGTTTTATCAAAATTTATGATTTTGCTAAATTATTAAGCCTTTTCTTTTGAAAAAAATTACATTTTATTTTTTAAAATCGGTAAACAAACAGCCGAGTTACGACAGAAAATTAATGTTGTAATTTTATGTCTATTTTTACGTTCTCCACTTTACGTTCAATTCCGTTAGATATTAATTATTTTTATTTATTATTAATTCTGGTATTATAATAATAATTATTTATTATATTATAATAAATAATAATTTTTTCACAATAATAGACTTAATAATTAAAAAAATAAAACAATTACCTGTGATAATCTTAAGTTAATTATTGTACATTAGGTGTACGCGACTGAAAACGTACAAAATTTTAAAATTCACTCGTGTCGAATCTAAAGATTGTTTTCAGAAATGTGGTTTTCGGTCATTCGTTGAAGTTTTAGTCAAATTTTATATACATATATATATATACTCAGTATCAGGAGTGGTGAATATAATATTCGACGTGATGTAACATTTTTTTACGTGAAATTACAAGCAGTACGTACGTGTAAGCGACATAGAAATGCAGCCGAAATGTGTTATTAAGCGTGTAAAAAATACATCTTGTCGGTATGAAACAATTCTGAGACGGGTATCTTATACCTGGTGGACTAAAATTCTGTGTCTTTATTTACTTATTAGAAAATATTTAATAAAGAAAGGTTTATCATGTCCGATTCACATCGGAAGAAGTGTTAAAAGTGTTGTCCCTCTGTTCTTATACATCGTTCGGCATTTAACCGATTAAATACAAATCTTTGTTTTTTAAATATAATTTCATCCTGATTTTATAAAATCAGTCCGAATATTTAAAAGCTTGAAACGGCTCAGGTCATTTGTATTTAAAGGAAATACCGTGTCTTTTTTGCGTGTGCGTTAGCAAACTCTTGCATTACTGATAAAGACATATACACATATAGTTTTATCAAGCTGGAACATTAGATTTTATTAAATAATAGAAAGCTTCATCAACCCCTTTTTGAACCGCCGGTATATTAGTTCACTCTAGTTTTGAAGGTACAGTTTTATTTACTGTAATGCATAATTTGTGCTAGATTTTAAAAAAATCAGATTACGATAAAAGCGAAGTGTTTAATAAAAAAAAAAAAATAAATGAAAATGTAAATATAAATAAATTTAATAAATAAATTCTTTATAGTAATAAATGCTTTAGTAAAAAGACGGTAGTTCTATAGCCAATGATAAAATAAAACGATTATTTATAAAATTGTATAGCTCATACGTTGACAGACGACCTTTGTTAAGAGGAATATTAGAGGTAATTCTTTTTTTATTTAATTTTTTTGGATGACTCATCTAGTAAAAACATCTCTCTGTCTGCGACTATACGAGGGTGGTATGAGGGAGGTATCCTCACACTATCGATGAACTTAAAGTCAATATTACAAACTTAATCACGAATATTTCCGAATATGCTGAAAAGAGTCCGTGCGTGTATAACCGCAAGCGGTGGGCATTTTGAGCATATTCTTTAACAATTATGTAAGTAATAGCTTTTTATTAAATCTCTTTTGTAAGTTACAAATACATTTTTTATTCCACCTAAATTTCCCTTTCTTAAATTACATTTAAAATCGGGTAACAGGATCAAAAAATCACTCTGTACTATACACTCATATATACGTATATATATTCTCACTCTATGCCTTTTTCTCTTTCATATATATGCGCTTAGCGTCTTTAATTACGTTACAGATTTTGATTACGAATCACCGATTTTTTTTCCACGTTCCCCTGTAAATCGTATGTACAAAAAAGTCTGACACAACGCGCCTAAAGAAGTTTTCACTTCAGAAATTTCAACATCCTACGGCTAATCGTTTTTTAGTTATGCGGGATACATATATGTACGTACAGACGTCACGCTGAAACTAGTCAAAATGGTTTCAGAGATGGTCAAAACTGATATTATCGTCGAAATCTGAAAACCGATATTTTTCGCGATCACAATACTTCCTTTACTTCGTATAAGGAAGTAGTAATGTTAAATTTTTTATTAAATGTTTGTTCGAAATATCCTTATTTAAATTTTATGAATTCTATAAAAAATTAGTTACAAATATTGCAGCAATAAAGTATATAACATAAAAATTTATTTTAAGTATATTTTTTTATCGTCACGGTATTATCTTTCATTTTAATGAAACTACGGAAATAAATTATTAAAACTACCTGTAAAATATTACGGTTTTTGATTTATAAAATATGACTTTATTACAGAAATAGTAGAAATAAATTCAAAAATTTTCAAATTACAGTCGACAGAGATAAATTAACACGCATTAATTTTATGTATTAATGAAACTAATGCTTTTATTTATATATTATATATGCATTGTACAGTGCGATTATTTTATCGCACAAACATCTAACGGGATGGGTATAACGGGTAATGTGTTATTTTAGTAATACAGCATATTTTCACTTAAGCGGTTACATCAGTAGTCAGTACAACAGATGTTGGTCAACGTCAATTAATTTAATGCAATCTGAATTTGAGCCGACGTTTCGTCAGCTACACTGTGTCTAGGTAACGAAAGAAGAACCCACCGGGTCGGTCTAGTGGTGAACCCCTCTTCCCAAATCAGCTGATTTGGAAGCCAGTTATTTTTACACGGATTTGAATACTAGATCGTGGATACCGATGTTCTTTGGCGGTCGGGTTTCAATTAACCACACATCTCAGGAACGGTCGAACTGAGAATTTACAAGACTACACTTCATTTACACTCATACATATCATCCTCATTCATCCTCTGAAGTAATACCTGAACGGAAATTACAGAAAATTAAACAGGAAATAGAAAGAAAGAAATAATAAATATTTGCAGTAATTACTGAATTTATTATATATATACTCAAAAATTACTGTGTTAATTAGTTAAGGTTAACGAGCAAAGCGAGCTTAGGTAAAGTTTGGTTAAATTATATTTATAAAATAAATAAAATACGGTCGAACTGAAACTGTACAAGATTACACTTCATTTACACTCATACATATTATTCTCATTCATCCTCTGAATTAATAACTGAACGGTAATTCCCAGAGGCAAACAGGAAAAAGAAAGAAAGTTAACGAATTAATACCCCTAAACTGCTATAATTCTACTAATTCTTTTATCTTCGTGTAATTTTAAACTAGATTTTTTTTTAATACTTTTCCTCAATTATTTGATCATTTGGTTCTAATTTGACACAAACCAATTTTTTTTTTAATTTTATTGCAAAACTAACAATACCGTTTAAAAAATCATTTTGATATTTACTCGAGATGAAAATATCTCTGTTTTAAAAAATCCCAGTATTACCGAAATAATTAACAAAATGACGGAAAATCCCATGTGGATACAGATAAAAATCTACATCTTAACATACTTTTTTTAAAAAATTTAACATGTTTATTTTGTTACCCACCGGATTAGTCTACTTGTGAATTAGTCCTCGCAAATCACTCGATTTCCAAGAAGAGAGTTCTGAGGTTCAAATGTTAGTAAAGGCAGTTACTTTTATACGGTTTAAATATTAGATTGTGGATACCCGTATTGTTCGGCGGTTGGGTTTCAATTAACTACACATCTCAGGAACGATCGACCTGAGACTACAAGATTACACTTCATTTACATTCATATATATGATCCTCGATCATCTTCTGAAGTAATACCTTACGGTGGTTCCGGAGGTAAACAAGGAAAGAGCAACATATTTATTTCGTTGAAGTTACAGAGGTAAAAAATTTCATGTATCCGGAAAAGAGCGTAAATCTAGGTTTTCTAAAGATTTAACCGACATTTTTCTTAGATTTTTAAAAAGTACTTATTCTATTTCAGAAAAACCCCTGAAACCTAACGATAATCTTTTTTAATTATAGAGTTTCGTAGATATGAAATGAAAATTCCAAAAAAAAACAACGTGGTTACGGGATCCGGATTTATTTGACGGGGACTTTAGCGTTTAAATTTGCTGTAGAGTAAGCAGACAAGAAACGGAAGAGGGAGAAGATGAAGATGAAGAAGAAGGAAGACCAGCCACTCGTCTCAACATCACGGACTGGAGTCCGGAACAGAGCCCAGCAGAGATGCGTCCTGAAGGGCAGCCATACCAGAAGCGGATGAAGAGCTTCTACACAACCTCTCCTTTTTAAAAAACTTACAGTAAGACAAAATAACCCAGCAATCGCGACTCCTCCGGAAAAGGGGACGCATTGCTCCCTCCTTATAGCTAGTGCCCCGTTATGGCGTATTCCTGCTAGCCTATTAAGAGTTAGCACCGAAAGGACTTCAGTGGACGGTCTGAAGGGGAATTACGTCGGAAGGACAGGCTTTATAAGCCTAGCCTTCCGCGGTCGGCCCATGAAATGGGTTCGATAACGCTGGTTTAACAACGGATTGGAATGCAATTAAATCCGTCCTTAAAACACTAAATAATAATAAACAAAACTTGGAAAAAATTAGACCCGCTATTTAAAATTAACCCTTTTAAAAAACAAGCCCGATTAGAATGATCCAGCAGCAAGGGACTCTGTCCAGGTTCTGCGATGGAGTAGGGAGTAATAAACTCCTGCCAACTTTGCATTCCATTCCATTCCACAAGAAACGGAATCTTTGTAAAACCTCCCGAACAGATTTCAAGAATCCGTTAGACTTTCAGATTTCGATGTACTCATTTCATTATAAAGAATCTAATCGGTTCAAAACAAACGTAGAATCGATAATGAGAAAGAAGGGATTAAGAGTAAAAAAAAAACTGTGATGGGTAGCGAGGAAAAAACAATCGAACCTAAGAGAAACCACAATAAAAAAAAAACCAACTACTCGGAGTAATGTTCAAGGTTTTGCTCAGGTTGCAGACACCCATTTCGTTAATTATTACTTTGGATATTGAAGAACTTCTTCCGAGACGGTTTGATTTTGCGTCGACCGGTTGAAACGCACGCTACAGGAAAATATTATAATCCAGGATATAAACCGTTCTTTATGATAAACGATAACATCTACTGTAAGCCGGTACTCTATTCTCCATAATTTTTATATATGATTTTGATTATAATCTGGATCTAATAAATATACTATATTTCACTCAAAATTACTGAATAAACTAGGACAGTGGTTCCCAAACTTTTCGGAGTCGCGGCACCCTTTTTCGATTAACATTTTTCCACGATGCCCTACCCCTAAGTAAAAGTACGACTACTCGTAAGTAAGGGATAAAAATAAATAAAACTTCTGAATTTTCATCATTTTTTTACCTTATTAACATTAAATTAATAATTTTAAATGTCTCGATTCAATTAATTATGAAGCCTTTACAATATTTCGCGGCGCCCCTTTTAAGAGGCCGTGGCTCCTCGGAGCGTCGCGGCACACAGTTTGGCAATCACCGAACTAGGATATTATGGTATAAGGATATTAAGGTCGCATATCTTAAAAATAAATTCCGATTCCGTTAACATGTAGTTAAATTATATTACGATTTACCACAGGGAACTGTACTGTCACTTATTTTCTTCAAAATATATGTAAACGATCTTCTAAATCTTGATGTATAAAACGGTATAATTATTTCGTTTTGATTTAATTAATTATATTAATTATTTAATTTCAATTTTACTAATTGTAATACTTAAAACGATAGTTTCATTTAAAAAAAAAACAAAAAACTAAGTGCAATAAAATCCAGAAAAGATTCACTGCAGGATTAACAAAAACATTATAGTAATTTTTAAACTTACAGTTCAATATTAATTAAAAATCACCATATACGAAATTACAATTTCTATCAGATTAAACAAACTTTTATCGATGTTTAAGATTGTACAAGGTGACCGAAATAAAAAAACATATATACTTTCAATATAATGGTGTTTAGTTTAGTTATAAATAGTAAACTGTAGACGGCAATAAAATTTACTCCGATTGTGTCTAGAACCGTAAGAGAGCGTTTGTTAACGAATAAATGCTTTCTTCGGTTATTGAACTTTGTCCTTGAGCTCACTGAAAATGCTTAGCTCGAAACACCCTAAAATAAATAAACTCTATATTCAATATCGATGTTATTTAAAATATTAACACATAATTTACAATTATCGTGAAGTTTTTCTGGTACTTACGTATTAGCGCCACCGCAGCTTCAGCTTTAATTAAAAACAAAGAAGTCGATCGGATTTCGGTGGAAAATGGGCCGATATAGAGTTTAACATAGATTCAAAACAGTCTCTTTATTAATTTTAATATATTTAGTTTATAAATATAATTTAACCAAACTTAACCTACGCTCGATTCGCTCGCTAACCTTGACTAATTAACACCGTAAGTTTTTGAGTATTTATTTAATAAATTCAGTAATTATTGCAATTATTTATTATTTAAATAATCAAAACACTCCTGTTAATTAGTCAATGTTGGTAAGCGAAGCGAGCGTAGGTTAAGTTTGGTTAAATTATATTTATAATATAAATAACCATTTCTTAAAATTAATAGACTCGATAAAATAAATAGTAAATTTTAAATAAAGCTGTAGCTGCGGTGTCGTTAATACGTAAGTACCGTTTTTCTTATCGTTAATTAAAAAGGCGAATTACTTATGCGAAAGGATACCAGAGTTTTGAATTCTGGAAAACATGAAAACGGACTTTTACAGCCTGAAGGTTTAGATTTTAATCGGAAAATCATGAGGAAATCTGGAAATTTAAAAATGTAAAGTAAATCTTAACCAGAATCGCGTTTAATAAACCGATTCACATAGATCACCGAAGTTAAATCGGGTGAGTTCTACTTCACGGTAATGTCATTTATTACCACGAGCAGAATAATCGATGCGATTTAAAGATTATTAAAAAAAAAAAATTAACCGTTGTCTTAATCGGTATTTACTCCTAAATCTGACCTACCTGTACCGGTAGGTAGGTACTGACCTACCTGATTTGAGGCGCAGGAATGAACGGTTGTGGCTTCCATTAGTCCAGATATGTCGGTTAAAGTATGACGAACTGCCCTATAAGTCGGTCGAGTGCCGCGTAACGGAAGTTGTTCGCATTGAATATTGTAGGAAAAAGTGTAAGAGTTACTCCTTCGTTTTATCGGTTATTCATAACCGAAAGTCAAAGTTAAGAGATATTAAATAGTTTTAAAACTATAATATTTTTTTTTTGTACACCTGCGTTTTTACTGCCGAGTTTAAAACGTTATAAATTCACTTTATTTCATAATAATTGTAAAATATCAAGAGCGGATTACTTTATTTATCATACACACATACGCACGCGTGTTAAAATATCGGGTACTTTTTTGTTTTATGTTACCCAAAAATTCTTGCCGATATCAACTCAAAATTTTATAAGCGTTATTGCTTTTAATTATAGATATAAATTAACAAAAGTTAACCTACGCTCGCTCACCTCGACTAATTAACAGTAATGTTTTAATTATTTAAATAATTACTGAATATATTATGTAAATACTCTAACATTACTGTGTTAATTAGTCAAGGTTTGCGAGCGAAGCGAGCGTAGGTTAAGTTTGGTTAAATTATATTTATAAAATAAATAAATGTAAATGGTTATATCAAACGAGTACATCTAATGACATTGAATTTAAACGGACGTGATAGGTGGCTATGCAAAAAATGAACTTGTCGATCAGAACTTGGTTTACGCAATAATACATTGGTTATAAGATACGCAATTATCATTTGATACTAATATTATGTTTTTTTACTACTGCTCAGAGGAATATACAAAAAAATAATTATTATACTTCTTTGATTTAGTATAAAAAACTAAAAAAAAATTGTTTGATAAAAAATGGTATTTTTTTTACCTTTTTTGCCTAAAATTGTTTTTTTTTTCAATATAATAATTATTTTTGCGTGTTTTTGAGTTGATTTGGGCAAGAATTTTTGGGTGGGATAAAACGAAAAAGTACCAAATATTGAAAATTTGATTAAACATTTATAATGAGAATTTGTAAACAAATTAACCTGACTACTGATTTATTGTAAGTACAGTATATTTCACACTAAGTATTATAACAAGTATAGAATGTGTAGAAACTTGTTTTAAATTGATGTAAAAAATTATATTTGAAATTATTAGAAAGAAATCATTTAAGAATTGCATTATAATAGGAATATATTTCAAAAAAAGTGTTATAGTCATGATAGCAAAGAAAGCAGGGGCAGATAAATGTGAAGAATACAGAACAATTAGTTTAACTAGTCGTGCATCAAAAATCTTAACTAGAAATCTATACAGAAGAATTGAGAGGAGAATGGAAGAAGTGTTAGGAGAAGACCGATTTGGTTTCAGGAAAAGTATAGGGACAAGGGAAGCAATTTTAGGCCTCAGATTAATAGTAGAAGGAAGATTAAAGAAAAACAAACCGACATACTTGGCGTTTATAGACCTAGAAAAGGCATTCGATAACGTAGACTGCAATAAAATGTTCAGCATTTTAAAAAAATTATTGTTCAAATACAGAGATAGAAGAACAATTGCTAACACGTACAGGAACCAAACAGCAACAGTAACGATTGAAGAACATAAGAAAGAAGCCGTAATAAGAAAGGGAGTTTGACAAAGATGTTCCCTATCTCCGTTACTTTTTAATCTTTACATGGAACTAGCGGTTAATGATGTTAAAGAACAATTTGGATTCGGAGTAACAGTACAAGGTGAAAAGATAAAGATGCTACAATTTGCCGATGATATAGTAATTCTAGCCGAGAGTAAAAAGGATTTAGAAGAAACAATGAACGGCATAGATAGTTCTTGCATAGTCCTACGCAAGAACTATCGCGTGAAAATAAACAATAAAAAAACAAAAGTAATGAAATGTAGTAGAAATAACAAAGATGGACTGCTGAATGTGAAAATAGGAGGAGAAAAGATTACGGAGGTAGAAGAATTTTGTTATTTGGGAAGTAGAATTACTAAAGATGGACGAAGCAGGAGCGATATAAAATGGCGAATAGCACAAGCTAAACGAGCCTTCAGTAAGAAATATAATTTGTTTACATCAAAAATTAATTTAAATGTCAGGAAAAGATTTTTGAAAGTGTATGTTTGGAGTGTCGCTTTATATGGAAGTGAAACTTGGACGATCGGAGTATCTGAGAAGAAAAGATTCTAAGCTTTTGAAATGCGGTGCTATAGGAGAATGTTAAAAATCAGACGGGTGGATAAAGTGACAAATGAAGAGGTAATGCGGCAAATAGATGATGAAAGAATTATTTGGAAAAATATAGTAAAAAGAACAGACAGACTTATAGGGCACATACTAAGGCATCCTGGAATAGTCGCTTTAATATTGGAAGGACAGGTAGAAGGAAAAAATTGTGTAGGCAGGCCACGTTTGGAATATGTAAAACAAATTGTTAGGTATGTAGGATGTAGAGGGTATACTGAAATGAAACGACTAGCACTAGATAGGGAATCTTGGAGAGCTGCATCAAACCAGTCAAATGACTGAAGACAAAAAAAAAGGAATATATAGGATACATATTACTATATTTATATTTATATGTATAATATAGTATAATTATATGTATATTTATATTTAAAGTAGTAATTAAAAAAATATATACATATATTACAAGCTCTATACAGAATTCATTAACATGAAAACTAAAATATTTCTTAAATTTACTCGTAAAAGTATAAATAAATATTTTATAAGTGCGACTTATAAAATAACATAAAAATTAAATATAAATAATTATTTATTTAAATCATAAATTTTGAACAAATTTATTTTTTTTATTTTTTTTTATTGTAACGACACAGCAACTTAACAATTTGTTCAGCAAGATAATTGAACAATAAGTAAAAATATCTATTTGAACTAACATTAAGTAGCCACAGACCCAGCGGCTTGTGACTTAATAACGAAATAGAAGAGCACTCTGACGATCTAAACGATTTTGATACCGTACGCTGATATGAGAGATTTCCTGCCGAACGGTTTGCAACTTAAGAACTATTGTTTATGTACCAGTGTATATTGAAAATTTTCCGCAGCGTTTTAGTCTGGTAGCGTTCAAGTATATCAATACTGGAATTACAATTCCAGTAAAAAACAAAAATAAATTTAAAATGTGAAATCCGTTGTCATAAAATAAAATGTTTTGATTGAAGAATATAATTGTTACAAATCGTTTTTAATGTTAAATAAATTTGATTTTGGTTTCTACGGTAATTTGACTAACATAAAAAATGTACAAGGATATGTTGAGCATTTTCGGCAGCGTTTTTGTCCGGTAGCGTTCAAGTTCGTCAATACCGGAATCGCATGCCGTACCCCACAATTCAAGCCCGTAAGTCCAAACGGATTTATAAATCGATACTTTACTTTCTGTTGAAAGCAGAGATCTACGTGTTATCAGCCAGAACATGTATTTAAACTTCAGATCCAACCGTTTCCGTTTAGATGTGATACGCTAAGTAAGTCGTCGATCAAGTTGAAAACCCAAATATTTACGGTCTTGAGATCTCGGAATCGGAACATCGATGATAAAAACAGGACAGTGTTCTTTACGAAGGGTGAACATGACGTGCTTTGATTTTGTTTCGTTTATTTCTATTTACCAACATGTAAGCCAGAATTCGAGAAGAGAAGTATAATCTTGAATAAAACGAGACGCAAAAATAAATACGTTTAATTATCTGTCTTTAATGTAAAACAGAGTGGTCTCGACCTTTCATCCGGAGGTCCCGGATTTGAATCCCGGTCAGGCACGGCATTTTCACACACGCTACAAATCATTCATTTCATCCTCTGAAGCAATACCTAACGGTAGATCCGACGGTTAAACAAAAAAAAAAAAAAAAAAATGTAAAACAGAGAAGACAAGAATCGTAATTTCAATTTCATCTGAACCTTTCCAAAGAATTTTTTTTTTTTTTTGTTTGTGAGCGAAAAACGCCTGGGCGTTATCATCGCCCGGTAGATATTAGTAAAAGGGTAAAATAACTCCGAAATAATAAACTATACAAGGTGTAAACATAATAATATTAATCGTATAATAAAAATTTACTAAAACAAGCCAAGAAGGCAAAATAAAACTCAAAACCAATACTACAGACAAAGTTGATAACATATAAAAGTTAAAATAATAGATTAAAGAAAGTATATAAAACTTACCTAACTCCGATGGGTTGTGCAAAAATCCTCTCCCCGGATAGTAAAATTAAATATATAGAACCAAAAACCAAATTGAAAATAAAGGTTAAAATTAAAAAAAAAAAAACTCTCCTTACAGAAAAACATATATGAGCATATTAAATCCTTTGCAGTAACCCGGTACTACGCAAAAAGAGAAAAACTCGTTCCAAAATCCCGCTATCGATGCACAAGATGTTTCTGGGTATATTACACTGACGACGCAACGTCGCATAACATACGCAGTCCAGCAGAATGCGGTGCAAAGAATCGATTACATTCGTAATCGACTGTGCTATTTTTTCTAATCGAAAATCTTGGTTCTTTTAATAAACCAAAGGTTTATTATACGTGAAACTATAGTTTTTGACCTATCGATCTAAAAAACTATATCGTCATCGTGTGTCACACGGGGTCAAACGGTCGATCCCGTGTGTCACACGAAGATGTGGAATGCATCCGTCAGAGTTTCCACGTAGCTCCTGAAAATCAACTCGCCGTGCCGATAGAGAACTAAACATTTCCATAATGTTTATCTGACGTGTTTTGCGTCGACATTCGCTTATGAAACCGTACAGGATTCGGTTACTGCAAGCTCTTTATGAGTATGACAAACAACGACGTGTGGAGTTTTCTGCTTAACAGGATGACATCAGAAGAGAATTTTGTAGAATTTAATTTTGTTAGGTTTGGGGTTCCGAGAAGTCGCATGAATTTATACAACATGAGAGACTCTCCCAAACTTAATTTTTTTGTACAATTTCTCGGGAAAAGGTATAAGGTCCCTTTTTTTCTTAGAGAACACTGTTACGGGAACAATGTATCTCGATTTGCTTGAAAACTGGCTTTTCAGAGAACGATTCGGAAGATTTCATTTTTCAGCAGGATGGAGAAACATCTCACCGGTGTCTATACGTTCGACAATTTTTGAATAATAGTATTCCTCAACTACGAATCGGCCGTATGGATATTAACGATTCAGCTTCCAAGATCGTCAGACCTCACCGTGTGCGATTTTTACTTGTGGGCTTTTGCAAAAGATTCCGTCTATGTGTCTCCCCTTCCAGCTGCAGCGGTCTAATTACGGAACCGCATAGCAGCAGCCGCGGCACCAGCGAATAAAGAAACGCTTGCTTATCGGGACGAATTCGATTACCCTGTGGACGTATGACGTGTATCCCAAGGGAGGCAGGCATATTTAGCATCTATGACTTGGTATGTAAAAAAAAACTTGTTGAATAAATAATTAATACAAAATTAATAAGCGTTTATATTCAATATTTTTCAAAATACATAAATACTTTAAATCGGATGATTGTTTTTGAGACACGCTGTTAAGTAAATCGGGCAGGTATATCCTATGATAAATCATTAAACTTAATTTTCTCTGAAAATTAAAATGTATTACGATATCTTCTTAATAGGTCACATATCACGTCACCTGCAATCGTTTGATTATCGCACCTAGAATTCACGTAATTAAATGAAAAATAAAACCAAGTGAAAAATCGATACGAAAAACATCAAATACAGTTAAATTTTTTGTTTCTAATTAAAATTATTTTCAATCATATTAAAAGTTATAATTTGGTAATAATGATTATAAATTGGACATTATATAATAATTCAAAATTAAAAAATTAAAAATAAAGGAGTTAATATATGTAGTAAAAATTCTTTAGTGAATTTTTTATTCTATAATTAACTTATGTAATCTATAAATAATAACAGCTGTATTAATTCATTCGTGTGTTTGAATATGCAAAAATAAAACACCAACCGTACCAAAACATAAAGTACATGACGTTAATTTTAATCCTCAATATTTAATAAATTAATGCACGTTACTATATTGAGGGATTATTTTATATTGAAGCACCTCTTACAAACTAAACAGAACAAGTACGCATGCGCACGCCCACAGACCCACACATATGCATTTTTCCAAATTTCTGCCACTGTTTGCTCTTCTCCGCTCGCTTTATTATTTTTAACTTCTTTAAGTGCATTTTCTACTTCTTTATAAGTCGGCGGTTTTCTGTTTGATTCTGGCGTTTTAATTTCTGTATTAACACTTATTTCTAGTAAATCTTTCGGTTCTTCGCAGTTCAAAATCTTATTAAAAGCTTCTGCAAGGATTTACGCGTTTTCTTTATTGTTATGTGCAATTTTACCAGATTTATCCTTAAGCGTTAATATTGGAGCTTCGTATTTTTGTAACCGATTATAAAACAGTTTATAGTAACTTTTAAAATTATTTTTATTTAAGTCCTGTTCGATTCGATTAATTTAATTATTTTGATTTTCTCTCTTTACATTACATATATATAAATGTATATTATAATATTATATAATCGATTATGTGTAATAAAATATTTATAATTATTTTACGTTAATAGTTGAGAGTTAATAGTACAAAATATAATTATAAAATTACAATAATTATTATTTTTTATTTTAAATAAATCGAGAAATTATAAAGAATTATGGAATCGCCTCCGATTTTGATGAAATTTAGAATATACCTTATTTTTGACGTAAGTTACTCGTTAAAATTGTAATTATGCGTCGAAAAGGCCTTTCACTCGAATTATGGCTCTCAAAATTCACATAATACGCTGGTAAAAAATTTCGTAATTTAGTACGGGTAAAATATAAATTATTTCACAGGGGAAGTGTCATATTCGATTTAAATTAGCTAGGTACGATGATATAATGGTACGTGTAATTCTGAAAAGAAGGTATTGAGGAAACCGCTTCGCTACTCTTTTTTTTAACAAGTAAGCCTTTTTTGTATTTTTATAATGGCTTTGACGTTTTGGGAATTTGTATTTTTTTTTTTTTTTTTATAAACGGGGGGATGAGTACTGACATTAAGCTTTAGGATTATATATTGTAAAAGTATAAAGAAAAAATTAAAGAAAAAAAGGACTCGGTATATTAAGTATTAATGATAATGACAAATGGAAATAGGGAGTTCTGCAGTTCCACAGTGCCTATACGCGAGCCTCCGCTGCTTAGGTGCCTAACAAATAAAACAATCGTTGAAGGCGTGTTGTTAATATGTGAATTTATATTATACAAATAACCGCCGTTTTATAGAATCATTTTTACTTTAAAATGACTAGACATCGTTTTGATATAACGTAATAAAAATCTTTGCCGATGATAAATTTTAAATCTACATGTATAAATGTTATTTTAAAAGTTTCTTCAAAACAGAAGACGGCATTTGTAATTTTTGAACGGGTGTTATTAACGTTATATCGAAATAAATATTCTACTCGAAGATGATTTTTAAAATAAAAATTTCAAAAGTTAAGAAATTAAATAAATAAGACAAAGAAAGATACGTAATTAAATATGTCTAAACGTCTACTAAATTGCCCGCTATTCTTTATACTTAATATAGTATATAAGAAAATTCATACGACGAATTAAACAGAAATGTACGATTACAAATAAAGCGTATTTAATCTATTATCGATAAATAAATTAATTTTATTTAACAAATATAAAATAAATATATACTTACAATATAATAGATTCATAACGCGTGTGTTCATATCGAAGCAGAAACACATTAATAAAAACCGACTACACTCATCGAGAGTTGAAATTAAAACGTACGCAGTGCTAGACATCTACCGACCCGAATATTGCCGAGTAATCACGAAAATAACAGCGTTCATAGCCGGATTTGAAAGAACAACAACAAACTACCTTTTAACAACGTTCTAATGCAGACACGCGTAGAGTGAATAACGTTATTACTTCATAAGGGCATTAATTATATATAGTTACGTTTAGTTGATAATACGCTTTTGTTTGCTATTTTATAGAATTATTTACTTTATTACATATTAAAAATTTTAACGATGTAATCGCATAATTTGAAACGAGGATATTTTAGTGTTTAATTACCGCAATAATTTTTACGCGTTAATTACACCGTCGACCTGACTTGTATACCGACTCGTGTTCTTTACAACTGGACAGAATAACTGCTGGGATAAACTTAGACCTCTTTTAAGAAAAAATTAATTAGCGGTTAAAACGTAAAATAGTTAATTTAATAAATTTCCGATCGTTTATTTTGAATAAATCTTTATCGTTTTTTTTTTTATAACTGACGTATTTAGAATAAAAAAAAATATTTTATATTCTAAATATCTTTTGCCGATATCCGTAGCGGTGCGGTACGGTTACAAGCTTTCACTCGGAAGTCCCAGGTCGGGCAAATTATTTCTCATACTCTACAATATTCCGTTTTCATAGGACAAAATGATCAAAGCAGTCGGTGCCCGTCTTCTCAAAAAAGAAAAATTATATATATATTACCGTAATAATTTTTTATTTTGTATTTACTCGCCTATATTTTTATTTAAAAATTCCTTTTAGATATTCAGAAAAAGGTTTTCACAAAGTCGTGTGACTGAAACAGAGTTTTGGCGTTAACAGTCGGATCGATTTTGATATTGTTTATATATTTATACAATATTTTGGCGTTTTTGACGCGAAACATCTTTAAAATCACACCGAAACGTACGGGTACCAGAACAGAAATTTGTAGCGTAACGAAAAGGTCTATATCGTCCTGCCTTAATAACTCCCTAACTAACTATTAGTCTCGTGCGGTGTTATTTTATAACTTACACGGTCAGCTCGCCGATACGACTTTGAGTTTGCGTTACACGGTGTAGCTGACGATTTAGATGTGATAGCGCGGTGATTCGTGTGTCTGCGTTTAGAGTTTTTCGAGATAGATCGATTTATGTAATAATAAGTGTATTTTGGACAATATTAACGTGTAAAAAGTACAAAAATTCAATATTTCAGCCTCAGCCCGCGTAAAAGCCAGTCGGAAATATAAATTACGCATATCGTCGGAAAGGTACCGCGCACAGGTACCCCAGTGTCCGGTACTGAGAAAGCGAAACTATTTCGGGAACGTCGCAAAGCCGACACGGCGCGAGCACCTCTACCGCTGCTTATTATACGTTATGCTTCTTACTTCTCATATCACACACCGATGTTGAACAAAATTGTCGTCGAATATTAATCGAAATAAATATCGTGTAACATTTAGCGTCTGTTTCATGTTAAAATTAAATTTAGTACGCAATCGATGTCTCCTCGTTTTTGTTTCGATCCGATACACTAAAAGCGACTCGCTGACATACAGACCGACTAATTTATCTGTAGAGTCGGCCAAACGAAGGGACTAAAATTTTCCATCCGAGTCTTTCAGTTTTATTCAAAAGATACGACGGTGGCTCTCCTATCGATCGGTCTGTAGCTCGGAGGAACTTCATCCAAGGTCTGTAATGTTTCACATTAAACCAACAGCCGTACGCCCCGACTCAGCTCCACCCGATTTTTTTTAAAGACTTTATATCTAGGGGTGAGTTTATCCCCTTCCTAAAAAAAAATATAAAAAATTAGATTTTTTTTCAAAATTTTTCTTTGGATATTTGACGTACATTACGATGATGATAAAATCTGGCATAACTGATGTAACCGGTGAAATTCGTCGCGTCTCACCGCACTTAAAACATTTTTCACGATTTTCAGCTTAGGAATACATCTTATAAGATATTTTTTATAATAATAATTAAATTACATTATAAATATAACTTTAATTTTTGTACTTTTTTACGCGGTACCGTTACGAGAAAATTAAAATGTAAAAAAGAGAAAAAGTATTTAATAAATAAATAATTTACATTTTATGCCAAAGTATAAACTCGGCGTTTGGCAAAGTACAAACTTGTTGCAAACTTTCTCGCGACATTTTTATCGGAATAAAAAACATCATATCGCATATATAATAATCAGGGAAATTACGAGGGAGCTGGGGAGAAAAAAGTGAATCTGTTAAAATAACGTAGTCCATTATGTCCAAAACAAAAACAAAGAGGTACAATGAAATGTAACGATTGATATTCACATTAATAAATATCATATACATCTTACAATCTTGTTTAATCGGCTGTTATTTAATCCCTCTCAGCTTTCTTGTAAGAATACACTTTTATTACAGTATATTAAAATGATTATACGGCTGTTATAAAAATACTAATAAAAAGAAATTAACTATGAATAATCGTATTAAAAAATTTCTAAAATATTAATCTAAATAAAAAAATTGTTTAATGGAAAACCGAATAGTTAAATCGATTTTTAACGTTTATAACTTATTTTAAGATTATTTCTTATTACAGGTATAAAAAAGTACCCACCGGGTCGGTCTAGTGGTGAACGCGTCTTCCCAAATCAGCTGATTTGGAAGTCGAGAGTTCCAGCGTTCAAGTCCTAGTAAAGCCAGTTATTTTTACACGGATTTGAATACTAGATCGTGGATACCGGTGTTCTTTGGCGATCGGGTTTCAAAATTAACCACACATCTCAGGAATAGTCGAACTGAGAATGTACAAGACTTACACTTCCTTTACACTCGTACATATCATCCTCATTCATCCTCTGAAGAATTATCTAAACGGTAGTTACCGGAGGCTAAACAGGAAAAAGAAAGAAAGGTAAGAAAAAAGTACGTAAGACCGGTTTAAAACTTATATATTACAGGTAATAAGTTTTCTTATTAAAGGTTTTTAACATTCGTAATTTATTTTAGTTTTATCGTATAATTACTACAAAATTTAGTTTCATTTTCTCTCTTTTTATAGATCGATTGCTACAAAAATATTGTTACAGTACTAAAATGTTGGTCAACGAAGCAAAGAAGTCGGCTTTAAATGTATCATCAGATGTTATGCGACAAGTATACCGTAATTTCTGACTCGTCAGACACAAAATGTACAGAAAACGTTTTACAACTTTAATCGGCGTGATTATACATTTACGCCGATTAAATGTACTTTGCCGCGATTATTAATTACTACTTCTTTGGTTATTATACAGTAATATTTTACAATAAAATTAAAATAAATTACAAACGTTAAAAACTCTTTAACAACTGTAAAAATTAATTTTCTAATTTTATTTAATTTACTCGACCGGTTGTATAAAAAAAAAAAAAAAAAAACTGTAACCGGAAGAGAGACATTAAAGCAATGTATCTATCTCTTTTTATAGTAGACAAAACAATGACAGTTGTCCAGTGTAATATGCGATCTAATTGTGTGTCATTCTGCTTCAATACAAACACACGCACGCGCGTAAGCAAAGCAAATAAAATGTTTAGACAGCAGAGTTTAAAGGAAAGGACTATTATAATAATTTTAATACTATACGAATATAATTTTATAAATGTGTCTTGATTAAATCTTTTTAAAAATTTCGCATTTCCAAGCGTACAACGTAGAAGGGATAAAATATTAAAAACCGCTAATTTTAATTAATTTACTCTTATTATTTTTTATTAACAATATTTATTACGTTTAATTGAGGAAACAAAAACAAGCAAAAGTTATCACCTTGCATTACGGTGCAAATGTGTACGTATATCGGGTTACTTGTTTGCAATAACTCGATTGTTTGTCAACGGAGTTTTAAAAATGGGGTATCATTTTGTTCAAAATAAAATCCTTAATAAATCTTTTAATAATTAAACATTTTATCAAAGAAATAATTACAGACATTGAAGAATAAATAATTAAAATAGCCTCCGTTTTGGAATTTTTGACGTGACGTTTTCAGAATATTTTATTTTTTAGAATAAAAAATTAAGTTTTCTAAATTTAATTAACGCAGGTTTACCGCTCCTGAAAAATAAATTTTTTGTTGAAAATCACAGAATGGCGTCCAGAAGGCAAACAAGGCAATATAGGACTTGTGTCGACATGAACGTTTTTGCTCCTTTTGGCTCCACTGAATCGGTTCTGGAGTTGGGCGAATACGTCCCGCAGCACCGTACGTATGATCTAATTATAAATATAATAGAGAGCTGTATATTTGTTATTTCAGTAGCCGATAAAAAATGAACTGACCTGTGCTCATAATTAATTTACGAATTTTTATATTCCACTGAATATTTTACATTCAATTTATACCGACGTGAATACATTTTTCAAATAAAATACATTTAACTAATTATAAAATCGAATTTAAAACTAAAAAAAAATAATAATAATAATAATTAAAAAACCGGTAAAATAATTAATAATGAATCTTAATTCTAATATATTTAAATTATATGTAATGTTTATAAAATATAATTTGAAGACAAAAATTATAAAAAAAAAAACGATATAACAAATAAACCGTTTTTAGAATCATTTACAGAATTGTTGAAAATGAAATAATATATATATATATATATATATATATTCCGACACATTAGGAAAAAAATAATTACCTAGTTTGAAGTAAAATATCAAGGAAATTTTTAAATAAATAGCAAAAAATTAAAATTCTTTACTGTTGAAAAATATAAATAAAAGAAAAAAAACTAACCACAATTCTATTATATTGACGGCATTTTTTTCGTTAGTTCCCGATAACCGCAAAATTACTGAACCGGAATAAAAAAATTTTACCTTAACTTTCTTATGACACCTGGAAAGTTAACCGCAGTTAAAATCTCATCTATCTCACTATTATGTAAATCGTATAATAAAAAAGCTTATAAATAAAAATGTCGTTGTCTATGTTAATATCGACTTCGTCAGAAAACAATTATGTTTTTTACTAAATTTAATTCATCGTCTATAAAATATTATTTTATATCGATATCATAATATAGGTAAAAATAAATTAATTTAAAATAAAATTATAGGAAATGACGACTGTGACCGTTTACAAATTTACGACTGTACAGAGTAAGACTGAATATTTTTAGTTCCTGAACTAAAAATTTATATCAGGGTAAGCCATTTGGTTAGCTGGCATTTCTCCCGCCACCACCCCATTCGGTCGCCCTAGAGCATAGACCAAATGTACTGTGCCAATAAACGGCTACTGTGCCTCGAAACAGATTTGCGACCTCGTTATCCTAATTGCTCCTAATGAGCTCCTATCTTGCGTGAGCGGTTAAGCTGGGCGCCGTACAGCACCCGCCTATGTGTCCCTACCGCTCACTTGTCACATTAAAACTAAATCGGGGAGGCGCACCCCTTGTTACAATTAAAACAATAAAAGTTACAAAGTTAAAAGACGGCAATTTAAGCTGCCACGCCTCGGTCGCTGTTTGCCAGCTAGTGTCTGTCCACCATTTAAGCGCTTGGAGCTTTATTGGCTGATGGCAGCCATTATTTCCGGGAAGGTTTTCACCGACACGCTACAGGAATCAATAATTCCCCATTAAAATTAATTAAATTACCGATGACGGTTGAACATCGCAACCTCATCGAGGAACTCCCACACGGTCCGACAATGCGGCTCACGCCACATTGACTCGCCGTTTATGAGCGGCCAGTTTTCCCCCTGACCTCTAAGTTCCAGGGTGGCCCGGTCTCTGGCCCCCCCAAGAGCAGGGCAGTCGAACATTAGGTGTTCGTTCGACTGGACCTCCCCGCAGACGCACAACTCATCAGCCGCTAGGCGAAACCTGAACAGATATTGCATCAAATTCACGTGGTTGGTGAGCACTTGGGCACCCGCCGCCCTTAAAAATGAACCTGAGGCATACCATCCCCCCAGATCCTGTATAAATCTATACAGAGATCTTCCCTTAGGCGTGGTGTGCCATTCATGCTGCCATGCCTCCATCGCGAGGCCCCAAAGCCTCTTCCGCAGGCGGGAAATGGGCAACTGTTCGAAATTTAGACCCGGTGCATTGTGATCACCGTTCCGTTCCGGTTCTAGCCCGGCCCGAAACCGCATCCCAAATACCTCGGTTTCCCGACCTCTTCGCAACTTCCACATGTCTGCTCGAACTTTCACCACTAAATCGATTGGGAGAGCCTTTCCCAATACGGTAGTAGCCTCGTAGGAGGTTGTTTTAAAAACACCAGTGCATACAATTAAGGCTCTGCGCTGGGCACTCCTTAAATTTAGAAGCAGTGCTCTATTTCTATCCAACCTATGCGCCCAAACTGGCGCCGCGTATGCAATCATAGACTCGAAGACACCTCGGTACACTAAGTACATTTGGCGACCAGAAAGCCCGTAGTCTTTCCGAGCAATCCTTCTAAGTTTGTGCATCACAGAGACGGCGTCCGCCGCAACTTGTCTAATGTGGTTGCTAAAAAGCAACTTATCATCAAACAAAACACCTAGGTACTTATGAACCCTTACTCGGCTGATTACACAGCCTTTATACTTAATGTGGGGGTTTCGACTGCATGATAATTTGTCTGCGCCCTTTAGAAGCATAAACTTCGTCTTGGGCACAGAAATCTTTAAATTTTGCATGTCCATCCAGCCTTCGGCGGTTGACAAGGCCGCCTGCGCTCTACTTTCCAGCTGTGGTCGTGAATTTCCACGAACTAAAAGGAGACAGTCATCGGCGAAAGCCTGGGCCGTGACTCCTTCTGGGAATGTCAACCCCAGAAATCCATCGAACACCAGGTTCCACAGCAGGGGACCGAGAACGGAACCCTGCGGGCTTCCCCTGGTGACGGATTTTTCCACAACTAGGTGCGCATCTTTAAACAGGGCCGTACGGTTAGACAAATAGTCTCGTACCACGGCCTGTATGGCTTCGGGAACATCGCGGCGTTCCAAAGCATAGAGGACAGAACTCCAACACAGAGAAGGAAATGCTGCCTCTATATCAATAAAAATAGCCAAAACATATTTGCAGTTGGCGCTTTCCACCTCGGTAAGAGCATTTAAGATGCAATCCTCGGTGCCAACCCCTTTCATGAAGCCATATTGGCCTCGATTTAGAATACAGCTCATATCGATGCCTTCCTCGAGCCGTTCCACAACCAGCCTTTCCAGCAACTTGCCGAGAACCGGCAAGAGGCTGATGGGTCGATAACTGCCGACCTCACCAGGATCCTTTCCAGGTTTCAGGATTACCCTCACCAAAGCCACCTTCCAGCAAGCCGGAAAGCAGCCCCAGTTTAGGCATCCCGTGAACAGTCTGCCCAGTGGCTCTCTTATGACAGGCAATAAATGATGGAAAATATCCGGGTCAAGTTGGTCAATCCCCGGTGCCTTCCCTAGTGCCATTCGAGAAACCACTCGGTCTATATCTTCGGGTTCCACGGTCCGAACGCCAAGGAATGGTGTTTCACCCGCCCTAACGCCGATTTCCGCTTCCCCCTCCGGAGCATCTGGAAACAGAGTATCCAGGAACGCCCGGTAAGTCGCCACAGATGTTAATGTGTGGTCACGACCACCTAACCCGCACCGGACACTGGACAACACGTGCAATGGCTTCGGTCGGTAACAAGCCTTCGCGAGCTGCCAGGGATCGCGCTGCAATTCCCGCATGGAGTCTTTCCAAAACTTGAGTTTGGCTTCCTTGATGGCGTGAACATATTCGTTACGGGCGCGCCGGAAGGCCCGCAGACGCTCAGCGCGCACGTCGTTGACAGTGATCCCCGTTAGGGGGCAACGCTGGTATCTTGCCCGAGCGGACCTCACTCTTGCGCGCAGCACACTAAGGTCAGAGGACCACCATTTCTTGCCGGGCCTCCGTCTGCCTTCCACAGACGACCCCCCGGAAAATGGGGTCATGACGGCTCCAGGCACGCTAAGATCAGCGGACTGGCTGCTTGTGACGGGTCCGTCCATTGGCCTAGGCCGCCGTAGGACCACGTCGCAACCAGTCTTGATGGCCCGGCCGATTAGCTCCGCCATCAATTCCACCTCCTCCCTCGACTCCATGCTCCACCGCAACCCCTGCAATGCAGCATCGCACACCCGCCTAAGCCTGTGTCGATCTAGGCCCCTTAGGTTGTAGCGACCTGGATTTGGTGCCCTTGGACCGCCTCCGTAAGCGATTTCATAGGTTATAAGCCTATGATCGCTCACACTGGCCTCGGGCCAGACAGTCCAACTACCTATCCTTCGAAGCAAACCACCCGTCACCAAGGTGACGTCTATATAACTCTCTCCCAGTTCGCTGGAGAAAGTTGGTGGTTGCTCCGCATCATTAATCAGGTAGAGGTTCCTGGCTTCTGCGAACTGTTCGAGACCAGCGCCTCTGGGGTCTGTGAGTGGTGAACCCCAGGCGGTAGATTTGGCGTTAGCATCCAGGGCAACCAGCACTCTGGTGCCCGGGAGACTGTCCAGAATCCCGCCCAACTTCGCCAGCAAGTCATCGATACTCCATCCAAGCTGGAAGTATCCCGACACGAGTACAACATCGAGCGTACCCCTCGTGATCCGCACGACGGTGAATTGCTCATCTGACCACTGGGGCATCCAGAACACACCCAAATCGTCAGAGCCAACCACAATCGCAGAGAGCGGCCGTCCCCCACGAGAATGAATAACTTTCACCCCGTGGAAGCCGACCACCCTATCCGCGACTGCGTACGGCTCCTGGACCAAGAGGACCTCAAGGTTGTACTCCTCAAGGAGCCTCATGGCCTCGGACGTGGCTGCCCGGGAATGATGCAGATTAATCTGCCCCAGGCGTATGCGTTCGAAGTGGAAGATGTCCCCAAGGGCTTCTGACCGTTCAAGCGTCGCCATAAGCTGTGTTGTTTACAGCCCGAGCCCGTGCTATGTCGTACGCCTTACACAGCCGACCCCCTACCCTGTGTCCAGCATTACTGCCTTTCACCTGGCAGCAGGCGGCGCACTTGGGTGGCGTCGACTTGGCAGGGCAGTTGGTTGCCCTGTGCCCCGGAGCAGCACAGTGGCCACACATCTCCTTTTGCGCACGGCAACGGAGAGCGGTGTGCCCAAATCCCTGACACTTAAAGCATCGGGCTACTTGAATATGGTCGACAACTCTACAGGCCGTCCACCCAAAAAACAACCTTCCACTGGCCACTAAGACCTGCCGGATCTTTGGCGAGGTCTCGAGTACCCAGTGAATCTTCAGGGATTCCTTTCTCCCCAGCTGTCGGATCACCTTAGTTTCCCTAAGGAAGTCCTCGACGGTCATATCCAACATTGGATTTTGGCCGTGAATCGCTGTGAGGATTTCAGGCTCCTCTACCCGCGTTGCCCTTGGCATATCGTAAACCAATATCTGCGGCTTACGCTCGGCTAGCAGCTGAGCCTTCAGCCCGTTCTTTACAAGAACTTCTGCCTCCAGCAGTTGTTTTGCCTGTCGCTCATTTACGACCTCCAGTACGACACCATGATCCCTTGTTTTCGTGACCCGGGAAATCTGGAACTTTTCCTTCCTCGGGTCCAGGATCTTCTTAAGGGTTAGCTCCGTCATTGCAGACGAAGCCCCCTGACCAGGCTTGATTGGGACCACTTTTACAGTGGCCCGCTTAATTTTGGCCGGCGCCTGTGCTGGCGGCGGCGGACCTACCCGCTTAGGCGCAGGCGCGGCTGTTATCGAGGCAAAGGAGACAGGCTTCTTTACCTTCTCCTCCACTCTCTTGATTGATTTGTGGAGCTCGCCCAAAGCCTCACCCGTTACCGGCTTGAAACTTCGGACTCCTTCCACTACCTGGTCCACCTTGCCGGATAGTCGACTGACGACTGAATCCAGCGCAAGGTTTGCACCCTGGAGGCCTTCACACTTCAAAGCCAGCCCGGTTACCATCAACATACATTCACTCAAATACGAGTCGACTAGGTGGCGTAATTCCACCGCGACTGATTCCTTCTTAGAGGAGATCTTGGCCCACTCAGCCCTCATCTCCTCAATCCGTCCCACACTTCCAGCCCCCGAGGCCTCCCGCCTTTCGACAGGCTTAACCTCCGGTACCTTGGGCGCGGGAACGGATGTAGCGTCTCCGCTTACCTCCTTCCCAGACTTCGTTGGGCGCCGCACTTCTGACTTGGTGCCCCCCTCTTTGCCTGGTCCTCGCTGAACGGGCCCGGCTTTCGCCTTCACCGGACAGCTCGGAACCGCGGTTTCAGGCAGGATTTGCTGCAATGCCGCAGCACTCGGATGCTCCACTGTCCGAGGGGCTTCCGTGACCTCCTTATCGGAGGACCGGGGCCTCGGCGGCGACTTGCCGAGTGACCTCCTCGGCAAGAAGGAGTCACCGGAGACCAGGTCCTTGGCCAGACCGACCAAGTCATCCATGCAACCTCCCCCGGGTTGCTCCATGGCTATATCTGTCACTACACCAACTGCGTTGCCAGACACTACAAACGCAGTTTGCTAGAAGCCTATCACCTGTCACAAGTCCTAGGTGAGTGTCTATACCTCTTATACCTCGACGGACCGTCTGTTCGGCAGCCCAATCGAGGAGTCGAAATATAAAGCACTCCTACCACCGGCTAGGTTGGAGCGGAAAACCGCTTCTCGAACCTGCCAGAGGATCTGAAAAATTATCTGGCCTCACCAACTACGAAAATGGGGACACGTTGTAAACAAAGGAAACGTCCTTATTTAGCCGACAGCAGCACTCCTGCAACACACTACGCCGCCGCTCGGTTAAACTCCTCACAGCAACGCAGGTTGACTAACCGCTGCTGATCGTTGTCAACCCCGACGACGAGAACGTAGAACGCTGTACTTGCAGAATCAAGTTGCAACCGGTTGCTAAGCACAAGTTTTACAGCACGGGGTCAGAGGCCGAGAAGCGATGGGCAGAAGCAAGATGGGATAAATTAATTTTAATTTTGAAAATGAAGAGGGGTGAGTGGAGAGCGAGAGAGAGAGAGATCTGCTAAAAGAGCTCTATTATAATCACAGCATAAAAGTTTTAAGTGGTCTAAGGTTAAGGATTTTAAGTGGTTTAAGTTTACATACTTTCTGTCACTGAAAGTGGAGTTAGGCAAGCAATGGAATTATTAAGCTACATGTCAGTTACTCTTCAATATATATTTAGCAGAGATAATTAAAGGTTGTTTAATGGCAAATGAGGAGTGACAGTTGGAGGAAGGAAAGTGGAATGTACATGATTCATTGATTATATGGCGGTGGTATCAGAGAGTGCGACATTTTATGATAATAAAATGTTTAATGGTTAATGCAATAGAGGGATTGGCACATGGCAAAAAGGAAGGGAAGAGGAAGAAAACGGTTTTAAATGTTGAATGGGATTATGGAAAAGAGAAAATATGAAAAGACAAAACGACTGGTACTAGATAAAGTGAAATGGAGAATGACTAAGACAAGACCTGCCCTAATGGCAGAACACAATAAATAAAAATGAACCAAGAAATAACAAAGCCATTAGCTTTGAAAAGGGGTTTTTAACTATACTGATATTAATGAAAAATTAGGAAATATAAATAAATATAAGTTTTAAATTTACAACATTTATTTACACAATTTGTACTTTTAAAAATAAGAATAATACAAGAGAAGAGTATTTTTGCGTAAATTCAACAATTCCATCCTGTTGTTATTTGAATAAATTATGAACCATTAAATCATTTAATTATGAAACATTAAAAAATTTCCAAGAAATTTATTTAAGGTATTCTTAAAATATTTTCTTTCACAGAAACAATATTACTCTGAAGAAAAGTTTTTAAATAATGTTATTTAAAATTTTTATTTAAGAAACTTTTTATTTTCTGCATCTTTAAAGGTCGAAGTGTATATAAAAATGTGCTCCAATAATTTCCATTAACGCCATCTGATTTGTGGTTTTGTTATTTGTTAAATATCTTACTAATATTATTTCATGTATTTTAAATTATTAATATATACTTTTAACATTTCCAACTGTGAACACTCATGAACGACAACATACGAATCAAACAATGAAGCTAATTAGCGATTCGTTTCGGCTACGTCTTAATAAGCCCCTACCACGAAAAGCAACAATGTCGGCTCGGGAAAACGTGCGTTTGAATTAAGAAGTGTTAAAGATAGGCCGCTGAGTGGACGAAAGTTAACGCGGTTTGAAACATGTGCTGCTGTTGCAGTTTCCATGAACCATCCTCCTAAACGGTCAGCTGAACTTCGTATACCGCGGACGACAACGCAAGACCATATGAAAAAGTACTTGAAAGATAAGCCATTTCGTCCGATGTTCATCAGTGAACTGTCAAATGCAGACGTGGAACGTCGCGCTGCATTCTGCCGGGCTTTATTAGAAAAATTCCCCGCTGCAGTGCACCGTAGAAAGGTGCTTTTTACTGACAAATGTTTAATCTATCGCAGTTCGCGCGCCAGAAATGTGTTATTTTGTACGAAAGGAAATTCTTATTACGCGGCAGAGTCGAAAAGAGATCCACTGCACGTCATGATATAGTCTGGAATGACAGCTCATCATTTGTGTGGTTCTTATTTTTTTGACGGACCAGTGAATGCACAAATTTATTTAGAGATGTTAGAGGCACGGTTAATACCACGGCTTCAAGAGAAGCATCTCATGGAATGAGTACGGTTACAGCATAGCGGAGCATCTGCACTTTCTGCTCTATCAGTCCGCGCGTTTCTGAATGAAAAATTTCCAGGATATTGGATTGGCAGCGGGACTCCAGCGTCACCAGCTTCATTATCATGGCCACCACGAACTCCTGATCTCACCACCATCACACGATTCATTATCGGGAATAGGTATCGGCTTTATGGTAGTGCGAGAGGGGCGGTCGCCCAGGTGCGCAATGTCTTGGGGGTCGCTCCCCAAAAGGTTTTTGCATTTGTCAGTTTATTAGCAGACCTGGATGAGTGCGATACTTTAGTAACTTATAATTGTAATTTGTATTTGATTTGTATTTTAATGGTATTGCTCTTAATGAGTATACTACAAGTTTATTAAATCTTTGAATGTTTGTTTATTTGTCCCTTATGCGTTCCTATACCATTCATCCGATTACGATGAAACTTTGGTGAGTTGTTGTGCGCGAAGGTTTCTGAATTAGTTTGGACCGCTAGGTGGCGCTGGGATCGAAATATTTCGAAAAACTGTATTTATGGTCCGATTTGGCTCATATTCAGAATATATATTAGTTACATGAAAAGAAAAAATTTTGCCCGCTATACCCATGAAAAGAAAAGCTATACCAGCTAGGTGGCGGAGAAAGGGAAAAAATAAAAAAGGGAAATAGGGGAAAAGAAAAAAGAAAAATGAAAACGGGGCTAGATGGCGCTGGGATTGAGATATTTGGAAAAATTGAATTTATGGTCCGATTTGGCTCATATTCAGAATATATATTTGTTACGTGAAAAGAAATATTTTTGCAAAAAATGGAAATAGGGAAAAAGAGGACACGGGAAGAAGAGAAGAAGGGAAAAAGGGAAGATGTGAAAAAAAGAAGAAGGGAAAAGTAAAAAAGGGAAGATGGCAAAAAGGGAAAGGTTAATATCAAACTGATTTGTGTTTATTTAATTTATATATATACTCAAATCTGGCGATGACGAAGCATTGCCGGGTCAGCTAGTATCGAATAAATTACGACATTAAGTCTGAGGTAATTGCAAAGTTATTCAATATTGTGTACTGAAATTGTTAAAGCCGGCGCTGTGAGGAATTCTCAAGGCACACATATCTGCACGTCACTGCAGATATGACGTCAATTGCATGACGCGCTGTGAGGGACGCCTTCTGTAACGTAACACCAAAAATGCTCCGTTGCATGTCACAGATGGTGGCGTGAAGCGTATAGAATTGTGCGTGCAACATCAGGGCGGACACACAGACCCACCGAACCGTTAAAATTAATATTATGTATCAAGCGAGTATATACAATGTTTATTATTATATCGCATTTTTCATTTATAACTCATTACGAATTTTTAGTTGCAACTTTAAGGGGTACAGTGACTTCCCGAACATTCTGTATTGTTATGTATTGAGTAGAATAAAAAAGTTATTTATTGTAAGTATATTGCTTGTAGTTTAGATAGCAGTAACCAATATCTTATATTTGTTAAAAAATATCTGAAATTTTTTACAAATAGTATAGTTAACATATGCTAAAAAATATATTTTTTATCAGCATATTTGTGCATAAATGCGTTTTGTGTTTTACATAGAACTATTTTCTATAACTCTGATTAACAGGTATATCTACCTCAGATATTTTATTATACTGAACCGCATACATGTGAAAAATCTTAACTTTTTTTTTTTGAGTGAGTGAGATTAGATGTGTGAAGATAATATCAATTTTAGTGGATTTCCAACATATTTTAAAGATGTGCTCGTATCTATTTCAGATATTGTAAATCTCAACCTACATATTTTAAACTTTCATTGAAAAAAAGGCATTAAAAATTGTTTTAACAGCAACGTTTAAGAATTATGTAAATAATTAACGAGCGACAAACATGTGATGAGATAAATCTTTAAGATATTTTTTACATCAGTATTTTTTAACCGATTTAATTAAATTATAAAATGAGAATGCAGAGTTAATTACCTGTAATAATAATAGAATTCATTATTAGTTATATTCAATTTAAGTTACGTTAGCAACAATGCAAATAAATTATATATACTTAACAAAAAAAGCAGCTCAGTTCATACCTACATATATTACCTGATATATATAAAAATCTAGTGTTGTCTGTCAGTCTATTACTCTTTCTCGCAAAAACTATACAACTAGTCGAGCTGAAATTTTGAAAAACCTGGTTTTTATACTCGGAAAGAACATACTATTGCTGTTACAAAATATTTTTCAGATGGTGGTCTTTCAATGACTTGCAATAACAACCTTGGCGATATTGCTAAACTGTAGATCAAATCAAATTTAGTAAAAAAAATCAAAGTAAAAAAAAACAACAAAAAATAAAAAGTGAAGTACGGTTACATCATCATGGTGCCTTTGTTAGGTAAAACTAAGAACTGTGCAAAATACTTTTTTACTCACAAAGGACTGGTAACCGACTAACTGCTTTTTTAAGATCGGGACTGACAATTGTTAAACCGATGTGCTTCAGATCACTCAGTTTCAAGTCCTGTGTGACCAAAGGGCAGAAGCAATTACGATACACTGATAGTTTTCATAAATTGTTATTTATCAGCATTATTCTTACAACCTTGATCATAACAATCACAAAGGGTCGGGGAATAAACACCCCCTGGCTAGACGTGAAGGACAAGCAAAGCAAGCTCTGACAAGCAAGTACATAATAAAAACTTAGTTTTTATAAAGACGCCAAAATACTTTTATATACTGGATTCAGAATCAAGCATACCTCATAAATGACAGTATATTTTACATTTCATACAACCTGATGGATCTGTAGCACCTTTATATCGGTTTGCTTGGCATTTCTCCTGCCACCACCCCATTCGGTCACCCTAAAGCATAAGACTGAATGTCTGTGCCGCAAATGGTTACTGAGCCTCGAAACAGTTTAGCGACCAGTGTCCTAAATAGCTCCTAGAGCTTACCTAACAACATGAGCAGACTAAGTGCGGTGCCATACACCACCACCGGCTTATGTGTCCCAACCGCTCACTTGTCATATATTTACTAAAATGTGTAGGCGCACCCTGTCAACTGCTAAAAATATACGACATGCATAAATTAAAATTTACTTCATCTAGACAGCAATTTGCTGCCACGCCTATGTCAGTGAATGCCAGCAAGTACCTGTTAAACATATGGTGGTCAACCATATATATCTCTAGGTTAGCTTCACACAGCAGTGCGGTAGGAGTCTTTTTCCTTAGGTAAACTACTAGTAATCTATAGCACCTTGAAAATCTTTTCTTTTTTTTATAGAGGGCAGGAATACCATTTACATACAAAGTGTTGGGCTTGCCGACATGTTATTGAATGCATACACCCAAAGTCAAATTTTCCTACAAATTACCAAAACTGAACAAGTACACTTTTATTGCTCTAGATTTTCTAATTTATTTTATTGATTATTAATGAACTTCCTCAAATTCTTGAACTATTCATTTTTAATTATTAATTTATTTAAAATTTCAAACTTCGAAAGTCGACTTCAAAGTTGATCAGATTTAGGGGTATGGCATTTTTAACATTATTTCTAAACAGAACTTTTAGCCTCATATCTTAAAAATCAATTGACCAATTAAGTTGATATTTAAGTATGGAAACAGCTTTATACTGCATATCTGAGAAATATTTGGAGGCAAAAAGAAATGGGGTTCTACACAGTTAAAAGAAAATCGCATTATGGTGGGTTTATAATTTTTGTCCACCATCTTTGATCTCCCATATTGAATAAAAGAATTTTTTAAAATAGTTGGTGGACATGTGACACATGATTTCGATTTAAAACTTTACAAGAAACACAATGGTAAAATCCGTTTTCTATCATGCCTTCATTATCGAGTTGTAAGCATTCAAAGTTGCAATGACAGAAAAATCATGTTAACAATAAAACAAAGTAAAATGCGCTGCTTGAACAATTTTAATGCATTTTACATTCAAAGTACATACAATAACGAAATTTAAAATGTGCATTATAATATTGATAACAATAATAAACAATAACTAATAATTAACAACACTACAACAAATTAATTAATCGACTATATCAGCTGATATTATTTTGTTTAAATATTAATAAATTTATTTTAAAATTTGAAATAAATGCTTTCGATCGTAAATTACTAATGAAATAAATTTTGAAATAACATTTTACAGTAAACGTTCAAAATGCTTCCCCTCTACAGACTGGCAGTGTGCTAACCTCAAGTAATATCCGTTTATATCGTATTTGGTGGCACACGAGCAGATCTGTCAGTTATTCTTCTTTCCAATTCATCAATGTCTGCAGGTTTTGTTTTGTAGACATTATGTTTCAGGTACCCCGATAAAAAGTAATCCGAAGGAGGCAGGTCTAGGGACTTGGCAGATTATTTTATGGCTCCTCTATGATCTATCCAGTGATTTGGAAATTGTTCATTTAAAATGTTCAATGCCTTTAGAAAATAATGAGATGTTGTCCCATCTTGCTGAAACCATATGTTATTTTATTTTTTCCAACGTTTTCCCAGATATTTAGTAAATTCCTATAAGTTAGCAAGTTGCAGTATGCATCCCCTGTAAGATTGTCATCTAAAGTAAAAGGCCCTACAATACAATAACCAAAGATTCCCACCCAAATGTTCTCTTTCTGAGCGAAACAGAGGTTTCACCTTTGTTTTTCTTGTACAATTTTAAATCTAAATCATGTGTCATATGTCCATATTCCTACTTAAGAAAAAGTCTGATTCAATATGGGGGATCCAAGATGGCGGACAAAAATTAAAAACCCACCATAATTCAATTTATTTTTAACTATGGAGAACCTCATTTCTTTTTGCCTCCAAACACCTCGCAGATATGCAGTATAAAGCTATATGCATACTTAAATATCACCAGGTGTATAAATACGAGGCTAGGCTGATAAATTTTGCACACTAGCGTGCTACACGGAGCAAAAGGTACTATCGCCTTGGGCGTGGCAGCACATGGTAGCTAAAATCCCCCTCTACAAACCTGCTATAATGGATTGAAATCCGTTTGCCGGTTTGTTTTCAGTATCAGTTAAAATGGAGTCGAGTACGGCCACTATGTTAACACTGTTAAAGTAGTGTGCAGTGATCGAATTTTTAACAGCAGAAAATGTGAAATCCTACGAATATTTTCCATTATTTAAAAGTTTTGAGTTTACTGTAGTGAAACTGTTGACATAAGTACTGTGAATGGGTGGGTATTGAAATTTCGCGAATGTGAAGCTGGTAAAGCGACAATTGGGGACGAACCTCTCGGGGAACGACCAGTTTCTGTGACTGACGAGAAACATTGATAGGAGATGGACGATTTGCTTTAAAGTGACCGGCGAATCACCCAGCCACGCAACGCTATTCAGTTAGGCATATCTAAAGAACGAGTAGGCCATATTGTCGAGCGATTGGGTTAGCGTAAAATCTGTGTACGATGGGTATCGCGCAAACTCTCTGAAGGCTCTCCGCTAGCTGAAGTTTGAGCCTATTTCGCATCCGGCATACTCGCCGGATTTGACTCCGTGCAAGTGACTTCACTTTCACTTCTATGAAGGAAGAAGTGACTTTCACTTCTTCCCTCATCTCATGAGGGATCTCAAAGGTTATCATTAACCACCGAGAGTAGAGGAAAAATGGGGAGTTAAGCACAATTTCAAGGTCATTCGACGCTGCAGGGTGAGGTGTGGCATGTGTGAACCCCTTGTGTGAGGCTATAACAGCGAGTTTCTGGGAGCTCCGTGCGAGGTTATAACAGCGACTGAGAGCCCCTTGCGAGGTTAAAGGCCTCCGTGGAGCTAGCAGTAGCCTCTCGACCTTTCATCCGGATGTCTCGGGTTTGAATCCTGGTAAAATAGTAAAACCTCTTAAAACATATTTAATAAAATCTATAACAGCGAGCGACTGAAAGTTATGATCTTCCGTTCTACAGTAGTCAAGCGAGAGATAACATTATTTATCAGTTCCGCAGTTAACTCTATACTGTTATCATATCCTGTTTTTTTTTAGAATTATCAGTCACGCGCATTCCCTAAACACACACACACACACACACACATATACCGTTTCTAAGAACTGATACAACGTTTCCCTTCCCACAGTTACTTTGCAAGTTTCGAATTATGATTGTTTCATTTCTTTTTATGATTGTTTAATGGTCGTTTACGTTGTTTCATGTTCGTTTATAATGGTTTACGACGTTTTTATGTTTTTTCATGTTCGTTTATGTTGAATTTATATTCGTTTATGTTTTTATCAGTTAGTATATGATCCTTTCATGAACTTTTATGTTCGATTCAAGTCGTTTCAGGTATGGTTCATGTACGTCTATGTTTGTATCACAATGGTTTATGTTAGTTTCACTTTCGTTTTATGTTCGAATCATATTTGTTTATAATGATTTAGATGTTTTTTCGTTTCTGTTGTTGTGATCTTTAATGTTCGAATTATGATTGTTTCATTTGTTTTTATGATTGTTTAATGGTCGTTTACGTTGTTTCATGTTCGGTTTTATTAAATTTATGATCGTTTATGTTTTTATCATGCTAGTTTATGATCCTTTCATGACTTATATGTTCGTTTCGTGTCGGTTCAGGTATGGTTCATGTACGTTTATGTGTGTATCACAATGTTTATATTCGTTTCATGATCTTTTATATTCGTTCACATTCGTTTTATGTCGAAAAGTATGCAAGTAGAAGCATAGTAGGAGGCAATGTGATCAATTTTTGTATAAAATGGCGTCAGTCCAAGAGAAATTGCAATGAGTGTTTTGGTATCACGAGTCGAAATCATCGATTACTGTGCAGCGAAATTTTCGAAGGGAATACGAATGACCAGCACCTGATAGCAAGAGTATCTTTGCGTGATATGCAAAGTTTAAGGAGGCTGGATTTGTAATCGACTTTCTACGAACAAGGTGGCGTTAGTGAAGAGAAGGTTGAGGTTGTGGGGCAAGTATTTCTATTTAGCCCTTCCTAATCTACTCGTCGTAAATCTTGTGAACAAGGGATTCCCCGGTCAACAGAGCATAAAACTTTACTTAAGAAACTAAGGGTGCATGCGTATAAAGTTCAGATATTGCAACATCTACAGCCAGATGACGACCCTCGTCGTGCTGCCTTTGCGACCGAGATTTTGCAACGGATTGATAACGACGAGTACCTGCACGCCTTTTTCAGACGAAGCTACTTTCCACACCTCAGCGAAAGGAAACAGGCATAATGTGAGAATACGGGGAGCATACAATTCGTACTTTACCAGGGAAAAAATGAGAGATTTCTCTAAAGTGAATGTGCAGTTCGGTCTGATGCACAACAGAATCATTAGTCCCTTCTTTTTTATCGAGCGATCAATAACAGCTAACATTTACCTGGGTACGCTGCAACACTGCTATACCTAAATGACTATACCTAAATGACTTGCAACCTAGGGTGGTTTTCCAGAAGGATGCGCCATCCTTTTTTTCTTTCTTTTGCCATAAGCCGCACAGTGTAACTGTAATAGTTTTTTTGTAATAACAGAGAGACTTTATGGACACTCTGTGTGTGTGTGTGTGTGTGTAAACTAGCTCCCCGTCGCAGCTTCGCACACGCTATATGGTTTCCGTAGCAGTCAACCTTTTTATTTTGTTTATTAGTCAAGTAACCTAAGGCAGGTGCAGTCAGTCACACATATAGTAACGGTAGCAGTGGCTGTGTTGGTTGAGCCACAGCGCCGAATCTCTTCGCACCCCTTAAAAAAAATCGGAATTAAAAAGACTCAAAAATGGTTTATAAATAGTTTATCTGAATAATATTTGCAAGCCCAAATCTACTGAATGTCTCGTTTACTATAGTCGGGATTGGAGAAATTCACAATCATCGTTCAAACATTTTTTTACCGTTCTTCTTCCCTTTCAAGGTCTTTAAATTTAAAAAATCTAGAAATCGGTTTATTGAGATGAAGATTACACTCACCAAAAATCAGGTTTATTTCTTTATATATTACTAAGAAATTAAAAAAATAACAAGGTTTAGAAAAAATTCAAAAATCAATTTTAACCCTTGAAACTCGAAATGAAACTCAAAAAATCTAGAAACTGGTTTTTAGATGTTCATAACCAATCAGTTCAAACCAAACTCATACAGCGATAGACCTTCGCAGTTCACAATTCATTAAAATTAGTGCTTCAACTGTCAAATCTCCACTACTACATTTTATATATTAGAGATTTTTCAAGATGAAACCTATCCAAATTCCTTATCAGTAATGCGAAGAAACATGAGTAAAAATTTAATTGCGAAAGATAGGATAGTTTTTTTTTTTTTGTTTATCTCGAACAAATAAACTTCTCTTCCTCTTTACATAATTGTATAGATTACTTTAATGTAAATTTATTTCCATAATTATGCATTGTTATTCATTCGATTGATTCCAATCATTCAGCCAAACCCTGTTCACAGTTCATTCATTCAATTCAGTAAAGTTTGTGGTCACCGGTAAACCTCAACTACTACATATGTGTTTTTCGAGATGAAATGTAATCAAACACCTTCTCAGTTAGCCAAGAAACATGGGTAAAAATGTAGTAGTGATAGATCGGGTAGATTTGTGTTTATCCCGTACAAACAAAAACATCTTTATATAATAATAACCTTGCGAAAATTCAAAAAAATCATCAGTATACAAACCACTGTACCAAATAACCTAAAATAACAAACACACGCAGTAAAAGAATCTAAAGAAGTAATACCATTAACAATTAGACCAAAAATCTTAAAATCCCAAATCTTGTTACTAGGAATTATTTTTGCAGAGTTTATTTTTTGGTATTAGTTTTTTGTCATTTTATATATATATATATATATACTAACTCGTGATACTTCCCGTCTAGTCTAGGGCTATGCGCCCTATGCCCTGAGCCCCCCGCCCCGCTGATTTTTATTATCCTCATGGGTGTGAAAATAATTCTGATAAATAACAATTAAATCCTGAAAAGCTCTCTTTCATCTAACATTTCCCTCATTCATGACATAGAAGCTCTGATATCTAGATGAAGTTACAGCTAGTCTGGGTATTACGCTCTCAGAATCACACACTTCAGCTCTTTTGAAGGACGGAAATACTCTCATTCTTTTAGCAGACTTTGAATAATAAGAAAAGTTACTTCTCATTTTTGAAGGCATATTTTTTAACTTTAGACAATCTAATATTGACATCCTGACCCCTGTAGAGAAAGATGCTTGCTTTGTGATGATCCTGGTTCCCATCTACCCCTTCCTTCCAAGCCTTGATGGGCTTAATTGGAGGTGACTCTGTACAATCTAAATAAACAATCAAAACTCATAAAAGTTTATTAAATGTGCACTTACAGTATGAATTTACTGTTAAAATCATCCCGGATGTGGTCAACTTGGTGACGAACATATTTCCTTCAGTCATTAAGATCTCAACAATCATTTTTATTTTGTGAGAAATTTAATTAGATGACCTTTAAAGCAAACGATTACTAACAATTTTGATTTTTTTTTTTCTAACAATTGTTCTCTAAATGCAGTATAATATACAGTATTTTGATGATAAAAACATTATTCAAAAGATTTTAACAAGGATTTTGATTCTTTCTTCTCATTTATACTTTTAATAGTGCATAATTTTTAAGATAAATAATTTGATCAACGTGTGTATCAAATTGGACGTAGATTTTTTTTTTACTGAACATTTTTTCCTTCTTTTGCAAATTATATTATAAGTTTCACAGTAAAGTCATTAATATTTAAACTCCAATGTGTTTGAAATTTAAATCTGTCAAGGACAGAACAGGGAAAGTTATTTATTTATTCATACCTTTGAATAATTTTGAAGATTTAGATTATACAAACCAAATGGTTTAATAATTAATGGCTTATCAGCACATATCATCATTATAAGTAAACATTTTTTAAACCAAACCGGCTTGACTATCCATGAATAATTCCATAACATCATTCGTAAATTTTCTCCCTGAAAAATTAAATCTTGTTTAGAAATTCAGAAAATTTTAATTTTTACTTATATTAAAATAATTACAAACTTATAAAAGTGTTCTTTCAATATCATATAGTTACATTTTTAATAAAATAAGCTCAAAAATATATTTGCTTTAGCTTAAGATATATGCTTTATAATCCAGTGTATCAAAATTATATAATTTCTACGATAAATACTCATTTCTGTTTTAGGGATATCTGAACAAAATTAATCTGTTTGTTTTTATTTTGAAATATTATGTTATAAGCAGTAAGTTCTACAGAAAAAATTATTTTGAAGCAAATAAGAAAATAACATACCATAAAAATTATCTTACAATATATATTAGCTCTACTGAAACATGCTGACGATAATGAAAAGAGAACATACTTCTCCAGTCAAGTTCATCTATTTATTTCAAACAAGTACGAAGGTAATTTTCAAAAATACAATTTAAAAAAAATTAACTAATAATTTAACATAACACATATTTCTTTTCTTTCTTTAAATCTATTTGCACCATATAGAATAGCATTTTATAAGAGAGCATTTAAGAAAAATTACTTCTATTTAAGATAAATTTAAAAAATTATTTATTTATTTGTTAAAAAACTCTTTGGTGTTACAGAAATCCTTTATTTAATTTGCTTATTCAGTTTTGAAATTCTGCTCATCACACTTCTAAATTGTTTTGATAAATTATTAAATACTCTTCTTCTGATGAAATCAAATGAAAGACGTATATAATAATTAAAAGACAAGGTACCAGGTAATAACACCGATCTATCTGGCCTTTTTAACAGTCTTAAAAATTATTCTCCATATATAATCAGAATTGCTATATTCACCATATAGTATGAAAGAATATACTTGTGAATCTATAAAAAGATATTTCAGATGTAACTGAAAAAATAGTATAATTAATTTTTTCCTGAATGAAGATTAAATTCATTATTAAGCTTGAGGGTTGGCCTTGAAACTTTTGTAAAGTGAAAAATGCCAAAGTTGGTTGAGATCTGAACACAGGACCTTCAAGTTCAAAACGCTACCGACTCATCTCAGAGATTGATAGTTCATTATTTACAGAATATTGAATTCTGTAAATAAACAGAATTCAATATATGACTGGGATTTGAACTCAGGACCTATCAGATGAAAGACAGACTGCGACTATCATACTATCATGAATGTCAGCTTATAATACTAATTTTAAATTCCTCCTCAGGTAAGTTGAAACAATATTGTATAATTCACTTAATTTGCTGCAGAAAAAGCTATATCAATTTGTTGCTTTATTTTATCTGTCCCAATAATTTTTATGTTATGATGTATGTAAATTAGAGGGAGGTGTTTCAGTTGTTTTTGCAAAACAAAAATAAACTGATTGTTGAAAAAAAGACAACTGTTTATACAAATTGTCAAAAAAAAAAAAACAGGTTGAATTATTAAACTGTTAACTGTCACGACTCATTTTTCCATTACATTGCTAAATTGTTTTTTTGTTTAAAACAATCGTTTCATTTTAATGTTTTTCTCAATGCATTGGATGGTGCTGCAGGATGTTTCAGCTTATCACAAAATTTGATGGTTTAATGACCGTTTTATTCATGAATAAGATTTATTTGGGTTTTGAAACTTTTCAATCTTAGCAGTAGATTACAAGGTATTCAATATTGATAAAATAACAGTTTGCTGGGCAAATGATCTGTTATCAGCAACGGCAAACAGTCTATTCACATTATCTATTCATTAACCTAATCTTCATTAGAGTTAGCTGATAGCTCTGTTTGGTAATTCAATGTGTATGATATCTAGTATTACTATTGGGCAGAAAAAAACAATTTTTATTCTTATAATATTCAACTATGTATGTATGCAAGTAAAGCATTACGTAAAATAAATGATTCTACTCTTTGAATATAAGTATAAGATACAGCGCTCATTGTGACCATATCTCTCCACCTCCTAGACTGATTGTAACCAAAATTAAAAGTATCAATGACCCATATTCAGAAGTCATCATATAATATAGTATTTCATAAAAATTAGTTAATCCGACCAAAAGATATCAAGAAAAACATTAATTAATAAAAAAAAGAAAAAATTAGGCAAATTATGCCCCAACTCCTAAGTGAAATTAGTATAAAAATGTGACTAAATCCAGAAACAACAAAAAAGAAAAAAAGATTTATTGCCTCACCCCTTTTTGAACATTTGAAGACCAAAGGAGAATTAAATTGTGGAAAATTTTACCACCTTTGAGTAAAATTTTGAAATATGGGAACCATCAAATTTGTTTCTCTCTGCTTCCCTTACCAATGTGACCAAATTGTATCAATACACCATTTATAGAAATAATCTGATTTCATCCATTCAGTCTGGAAGTATCAAGAAAAATCAAAGCTAACATACATATATCCTTCCGGAATATTCACTGCTAAAATTATTACTTTTTGGTTATCAAGGATCATGAAATGTGAAGATCTATAAAACATAATCCCAAAAAATGCAAAATTTGACACAATTAGAATACATTTCATTACACGGTATACTGTATATCTATATAATAAAACACTGCAAAGGCAGGAAAGTAAAAAACTACTTCAAAATCAGAAAGTTTACATTAAATATTTTGTCACTTGAATTTTTGTTATTTATTAACTTTACCTCATTTATTATATCTTGTCCTTTACTTGTATATAAGAATAATAAAAATAATACCACAAATATCGTAGATATTGATTTTAATTTTAATACACCATCAGTAACCTGTACATAAAATAAATTCATTTAATACATTTCATATAATATTTATGCATAAACAAATATACAAAAACTCTTCACAGTATTTTCCAGTTTTAAGATTAAAATTTTCTAGGAAGGTTCAAATTAAGTCCCAAATATGTAATAGAATATTTTTAAAGATAATAATTTTAAAGATACGTTCAGAGATGTTTAGATGAAGAAGGAAAGAATATTTTTAAAGATAATGTTTTTGTTTATGTTAGCTGATGATACAAACTATTTATTAACATTAACAGTTATTAACATTTTAAACAACAAATCATATACCAATTTAATAAATATAATATTTTGAAAATTCATGTCATAATGCTTTCAAATGCTCATAAGCTATCTTCAGTGACTCATGCAACTGTTTTCGCCCTGGCGTCAGCTAGAGTTTTATTATATCTTTACATGAAGTAAATCATTATATGTTTATACTTGTATAAGAAGTGTACCTATTAAAATAACAAGACTGTGTTCTACCCCTTAGAAAAAGCAGTGAGAAGTTATTATGACCTTGTTGGCAGAGTTTTTGGATGTATGTAATGCTGTTTCAAAGTGAGAAACGTGTCAATTTGAAATTTTAATATGATATTATAATTTTTCAATATGAAAATAGCTTTCAATAAACCGCAATAATTAAACAATCACAAAAATTTGGTCTATGACTATAGAACATAGTAATAAAATTTCATCAAAGAATACAGTTGATTTTCATGACCTTAGAAAGCTTGGCAAGTTCATAGTCCAATGAAGCTAATGATTACTGTATTTATTGATTATGATGGCATTTGATGATGAGGTCAACCAAATAGGATCAACTGTTTTAAAAAAAAATCGCACTGTGCACAGAAACAGAGTCGCATAGCTGGAAATTGCATCGCAAAGCTCAGCATACTTAGCTTGAGTTAAACAAAAATTCTTTACTACTTCTAAAATCCAACTATCTCTGCATTTATCAGATTTAACCCTCTACTATTTTTACTTGCAACACAAGATAAAAATAATGTTCAAGATACAGTAATTAGATGTAGAAGAGTAAAAATAAAATATGACAGAGCATTTACAAGTAATTTTAAAAACAAGATTTTCAGGAATGATAGTTACCATAGAGACTATGTAGATTAAAGAATCTGCTTTAAAATATTTAATATACTTGTAAGCTACAATTTTTTTGTAGCTTACAAGTATACTTTACTTACTTATAACTTACTTACAAATAAACCTTTTTATGTTCATCTCGGTAACTTTTTATTAGATGTTATGTGTCTTATCTAATACCTTATTATATTTGTTTAGGGTAATTCCATTCAGTAATAACCTGGAAAACTTTATTTCTCTCATTTAATTTCTCAAAAACCATGAGCATTTTTGTTTATTACTTATTACTATTGGTCAAACATTCCTTAATTCTCTTATAAATATTAAATACAACTATTTTGAATCCAAGAGATAACATTCATCATAATGTGGTGTTCTGCCTGTTGGCAAGTCCCTGGCACTACTATTGACTCAATCTGTTTCTGTCTTATGCTTTTCTTTTCATCTCATCTTCACTACCTTTTATGTCATTAACTTCAGCCGCTTCCTTCCTCTTCTTTTTCCACCTACAAGAACTGTATTTATTATTCCTCAGTTAGTTCTGAGGAATTTACTATTATTAGTCTTCAGTTAGTACTGTCCCAAGATATCTGTTTTTTTTTTACTTGTTCAATTTTTCCTTCTACTGTTACACCATCCATATTTTCCCTCTTATTTACCTTCATAACTTGTTTTCCTCACATTTATTTTCATCTAATATTCCTTCATTCCTGTTCCAATATTTTTAACATTCTTTGTAATGTCTGGATCTTTAGCTACAATAAGCAGATTGTCAGCAAACCTGACAGAATTTATTTCTTCCACCTATGGTACTCCTTTTTGGCCATCCAATATTTCTTTCAGACGTAACATTACACCTTCCTTATATCAACCTCATACTTATAGCAAAATATATATTTTACTTAATTATCATAAATTTTACTTACTTCAATAAAATAATATAAATTTATACATGTTATTAAACATATTACTTCATTTACAATGCTTGCTGTAATTGCTAACGAGTTGTTGAGCTCATTTACTTTTCTGAAAAATGAAAAATAAATATCAGTATTACTCATCAAAGTAAAGGATGCAATTATTCATTTATTTTTACTATTTTTATATGGTATGCATATGAAATAGTTCTCGGCCTGACAGATAAACAAGATTTTTCAAAATTAAAAATAAAATGTCAATGTAGTCACCTTACAATTTGATACATTTAGACCAAAACTTTCCAACTTTTTAATATCCTCACTATAATGTGAATTTGTCCAAATCTTAAAAAAATGAACAGTTATTTAAGCTTTGATCTTATCATATGAAGAAGTCTTCATCCAATGAGCCATTTCTTCAGGTTTAGGAAGAAGTAATCACTGGGAAAATCCTAATTCAGTAAACATAGTGCATATGGAAGCACTTTGAAGCACAGGTAATGGAGAATTGCAGTAACAACCCAAGACATGTGTACAGACACATTATCTTAGTGAAAAAGTAATTTCTTTCTGTGGCCATATGTAGATGTTTAGCCAGAATAGCACCATTCAAATGGTCTAATAATGAAGCATAATAAACCCTGGTGATGGTATTATCTTTTTCAGGTATGAACATCTCCTGCCTTTTTTTAAGAGCATTGCACCGTGATTCTCCCAAACAAAATACCATAGGCGTGACTTTTTTGCAGACTAACTTTCTCTTTCTTAGTAACACTTTCATTTGCCACCATCCAGTGTTTGGCCTCTGTTGTTTGTATCTATGTTTCATCTATTGTTAGAAAACATCAAAGAAACTCAGCAGAATTGCGTTTAAATAAATCTAAACACTCTTAATAAATGTTCAGTCAAATGCGTTTTTTGATCGACTGTTAACAAATGGTCCACATCAAACAGAAAGCTTTTTCATACCCAAAACATTGTGTAAAATATACTGGACATGGCAATAACTCAAGCTTGTTTACCTTCAGTCATTGACCATTTAATACACCATACTGAATTTATGTGTCGATTTTGTCAATTGTAGTGGATTTTGGGTGATGTGAATGTTCATCACCTTGAATGGATGTACAACCACGTTTAAAATCAGTAACCTGCTTTTTTCCACTGAAAACTAAAGGGAAGAATCCTTCCCTTTAGGGAAGGATATCAATGCTTTAGGTGGTATCAATGCTTTTTGTATGTCTGTCAAAGTTAAACCTTTTAAAACAAAATACTTTATCACGTCTCGAACTTCAGTTTTATCCATTTTTTATATACAATTAAGCAATTAAACGCATTTGTCTGAAACTTCACAGCATGCTATCTAAAGGATCATATTTGATAAAGATCTAACTACTTGTCATATTTGCACCATCTCTGTGTCAGTCCAAGAACTTTCCAAATGATGATAGAACAATGTCTGATGTATTTTGTACAGACAGTGTGTTACTAAAGTATGGGAACTCTGAAATAAATTTTTGCTCGTTATAACTGTAGTATAATGAAATTTAGCAAGTGGTCTTACCTAAAATTAGTGTTTTTCATATTGAATATACCACTTCACAAATCCCTTTAGCTGCCCCCCATGGGATGGGCAATTCAAAAGTTTTTGAAGGGTTGTAAGACATTTTAAAACTAAAACTTTTGTAGTAAAATGCTTCAGGTGACAAAATCCTAACAAAAATGGTGGCCATTTAATATTTTTCACAAAAAAGGCATAGATTACACTCCCAAATAGTGGTCTAATACTGAAAAAATAAAATTGTTTTGAGGCATTTCTTGATTTTTATTTTTTTTTAATTTTTCAGTTTTGAGTAGCTATTTAAGAGGAACTATAGATTACCAATTTTTAAACAAGCTATAAAAAGAAGCATATATAGCATTACATATTTTAGTTAGGGTTGATGTAATCTGATGTTTTTACAACAAATTTTGATTCTCAATATCCTTGTAAATGATATACATATAATAATTCTACCCTTTCTTATTTCATTTTTTTGAATTCCTTTCCACTTCATGGGGGCCAGCCGAGGGATTTGGGGTTTGGTATTTTCATACACAAAATAGACAGTTCTGATGTAGGAGCATTTGGTAAGTTTCTTTTTATTATTATTATTTTTTTAAATTTTGTAATTAGCTGCAAAAAAACATTAAATGAATAATATTTTTTTTGTTAGTATTGTCATAGTTCAATATTTTATGTCAAAAATTTGAATGAGTGTCATAATCCTATTCTTTCCATTTAAATTTTTTTTCGAGTTGCTCCCTGATTGTGGGTTTGCAGTGCGCTAGTGTCACAAAAAAATAGATTGCTTCAAGGTGGGAGTATTAGTTGTATTTCATTTTGCTGCTATATTTAATAATTGAAAAATTGTTTAACAATTTCCATACTTTATTATCACTGGATGTGTGTGTGTTTTACTTTCCTGGTGAATATAACTAGAATAGCTATATTTAAGGGGAAAGTATGACGATCATGTTAGAAATGGGGTACCAGGTTTTTTGCAAGTATTTACATTTTAGGGTCGAACTAGTTCAACTGGACAAAAACCATGTATACATAGTGTGTTGCACTCCTTTGGCCTTACATCTCAGCACTGGGAAACTGATTTTCTTCATGTTTGACTCAAATATTTCATATATGGGGATCATACTTTTGAATTTCTCTGCAAAAAATGAAAATATCAACTTGATTTTAGGTGTGAATAATTTTCACATGAATATGGAAAAAAGTAATTCTAGATTTTTTTAATTTAACCTTGAAAGTGGTGAAGAAAGGTAAAAAAAATTGTAAGAATGATGGCAAATTTTCCCATTAACTCAATTTGGGCTTGCAAATACCCTTCAGATAAATATCTAAAAAAATTATTTTCAGATTTTCTAAATTTTAATATTTATGCTATCGCTATTGAATCAATCTTTATGAGATTTAACATTGTGATGATGGTAATTTATGTTTGTAATTCTGATTGTATATTTTGCGAGCGAAGCCATGATGGAAAATCAAAAAAAAAAAAAAATTGGTGGATCCTGTACAGATCAAACTGCTGCTCTGAAGAAATTACAATACAGTGATATTTTTTTATAACAGGCTTAATTTTTATTTATCATTATTATTCTCACAAGCATGAGTTTAATGAGCCCAGGGGGTTCAGGGCACAGAGCCCTGACCGGGTAAATATACCGTGATTGTGATGAGAAATGCAAGTTACCATATAGCATGGGCAAATCCGCAACAGGGATGCTAGTTTATTTATATAATAGATTATTTCAATGAAAGATATTTAGAACATTTATTAAGAGCATAAAAAGACAAAAAAAAAAAAATAATCTAAATAAATAATAAGTTATTATTTTTATATTAAAAAAAATATAAATTTACATATTTGTTTCTTAATGATATCTTTATAACAGCACTTATGTGTTGTATAAAAAAAATACCAATCAACATTTAGCGTACCTTATAATATATTGGTGATGACAAATCAGCTTTTTAATATATTTTTTCAATTCATTATTTTTATTATTATCCAGAAAATTTGTAGATTTAAATTTATTATCTAGTTCTTCAAATGACACTATCAGTAATTTCATTTCAGTACTGATTTTATTCATACTTATAACACCCGATGTATAAACACAAAATCCTAAAGGATGTATTGATAGAATAAATATGAATTGTATCGTCAGTATAATTAAATACATTTCTATTGATGTATAATTAAATGGATAAATATATTCTGTTAAAAGTGGTAAATCATTTGTAGTGTTATCATTATAATAATTGCTCTTGTATATCAGTAATATGTAACGAAATATTAACTTTATAATAATTATATTTATAATAAAAATTTTTAATGCAATTGAAACATTTTTTGACCATTGTTTTTCATTTAATATACATTTTTCAATGATATTTTTTTTAATTTGAGCTAATTTGCCTGTCAAATTATTGTCAGTAAAATTATCAAAAAAGTTTTGTTCCATAATAGATAGCAGTGTAATCATATTATCTGATTTTAACTCGTATTCTAAAAATAAACCTGATAATGCTATGTTAACATTTAAATCTTCTAACGCCAAAAATCTTAAATAAAAATTATCCCAATATTTAATCATCTTTATTAAATTATTTATTGTAAAATAAATACATACGAATATTAATAATTTTGCTTTTATATTTGTTTTAATTTTATTAGAAATATCGAATCCCATTTGCTTTAAATATTTTTTTATTAAATTGTTCTCTTTTGTAGTTTTCATTGTATATTTTCCCCCTGAAATAAATACAGCTTTATTTAATGAAGATTTTTGATACATTTATATGGTCGATTCAGAAATAGTTACAAGATACAATGGTTGAACAAGATATTGTTCAACCACCCCTCCACATGATAGAGGAGGGGTGTGATTTTGTGAGGTGGGGTGGTAAGCCTCCTTCTCAATTTAAAGTTTTATATCAAGATACAATTTAAAAATTTATAAGTCTTATGTCACCTTGATTTTAAAAATATTTGAAGTATTATCTCAAAGTTCAATTTAAAAACTCAGAATGTTTACCTCAAGGTTCAGTTTAAAAATTGAGTCTTATTTATGTCAAGGTTTAATTTAAAAGATCATTAAGCTTTATGAATTTAAACTATGAGAAGAATTCCAAAATTTTATGCTTTACTTTCAAATATTAATTATTTGAAATTTTATATAAAAGGGTAATAAATAATTAAATAAATATATTTAATTACATTGTAAAATTATTTAAACTAAAAATTTAATTTTTTAATAAAATTTTCAAAACAATTGATTCCTTTTTTTTAGCTATACTAAAGTTAATAAAATGGAGTGTCAGTAAATCAAACAATTTTATATATAATTTAATCGTGCAAAATCCTTAATAACATAAATGCCCTAAAAGGAATGTAATGTACTCGTATTTAGGATGCATGTAGTTTGTTCCACTGTAGCAGTTCAATGGCTAAACCGATTTAGATGTATGACCCAGAGTTGGAATCTTTACAATACTGGAAATGTCATAGGCTATATAAATATGTATATATGTTTGTTTACTTGTAACTAAAAGGCCACAAAATGTCTTACGTACAATTATAAATTGATTTATTTGTATCAAAAATAGTTGTATTTTAAGATCTAAGACCGTTGCTTTATATGGAAGTGAAACTTGGATGATCGAAGTACCTGAGAAGAAAAGAATAGAAGCTTTTGAAATATGGTGCTATAGGAGAATGTTAAAAATCAGATGGGTGGATAAAGTAACAAATGAAGAGGTGTTGCGGCAAATCGTGAAGAAAGAAGCTTTTGGAAAAATATAGTTAAAAGAAGAGACAGACTTATAGGCCATATTAAGGCATCCTGGAATAATCACTTTAATACTAGAGGGTCAGGTAGAAGGAAAAAAATTGCACAGGCAGCCAATGTTTGGATTATGTAAAACAAATATTTAGAGATGAAGGATGTAGGGGGAATACCGAAATGAAATGACTAGCACTAGATAGGGAATCTTGGAGAGTTGCCTCAAACCAGTCAAATGACTGAAGACAAAAAAATTATTTTAAGATCTGCTACAAAAAAGCTTTTAAATTTTATAAAAATCCAATTTAAAAAAAAAATAATATCCTTCCAAATGACTGTCATTTTTCTGTAGACACTTATTGACTCTGTTATATAATTTATCCATCATGTTTTACAGCAATTTCATAGAATTTTTATTGATTTTCAAATGAATTCTATATTTCAACTTTTGAATTGTCTGGGAGTATTTGTTAACTGATTGACTGAGTTTTCAAATATTTCCCAAAGAAAAGAAAATGAGATAAAAAATTTCATTACTCAAAAATTAAAAAAAAACTCAGTTATCTTATTTAATTAACTTTATTTTCAGAATAATACTTCCATATAGTTTAAAAGAAAGTGGGGTGTGTATATATTTTCTTGTATCTATTTTCTACAAAGTTAAATAAATATTTTATGAAAATTTTTTTTTCTGTATAAAATAAATGATTTAAAAACAAACCTTATTAAAATGTAGTTCTTTTTTCTTCTAAAAAAATTAAATCAAAAAATTAACAAATTTTTATATTAGATAATATATCTTAAAATGATTGATATATATTAAATTTGTAATATATATATTACAATTTTTTTTTGAAAGTGAAAACAGTTGAACAATCTGATATATATATATGTGTGTAAAAATTTCCTTATAAATTTTTTAAACTACATTTTTCAAACTTTTTTATTTCATCATTTTTTATTTTTAGAATCCTACAAATAAATAGTACAAAAATAGATCTAAAGCTAGTTCTGTACAGTTATGAATTTATTTAAGTTTATATTTCATTCATTATGTCTATTTTTATTTTTTTTTTTTATATATTATGAGTATCAGTGGTTGTATACATGCATGAATAAAACTGTCTTTTTTTGTGAACTATTTTGGGTTGTACTATTTTCAAGTTTTTTTTATCTTGTTCAACATCTTACATTCTTTTCTTTTTTTTTAGTATAGTCTAATGTTAAAGAAGCGTGTACGGTTTAAAACCTTTACTTTCACTGTTTCATATTATTGTAACATTACGTCAAGTGCACAAACAGATAAGTATGAACACATTCATCCTTATACCTACATATGGGTATCTCAGAAAGGGGGGATAAATATTAAGACAATCAATACATGTTAATTTACCTATTATAATTTTACCATGTACTGCAGCAGATACGTGAATAAAAAAATATAATTATTTAAAAAATCTATGCCTAAAGTAAGTATTATGTATTTTATGTAGCATAATAAAATAATTTTATCATTCAGTTTAATTACAATTTGTTTTACATTATGTAAATGGGATGAAACCCAACCTAAATTAACCAAATTAATAAATATTTTTTTAAATATGTGCTTTTGTAATGATAAAAATAAACTATATCCTTTAATAAAATAATTTCAATAACCTATTTCAAACTATTTTCAGTTGTCTTTATGACCGACTTGGGTGGCCATTTGGCATAGTAGTCAGTAACTCTAGTATCTAAATAAGCTGGTGTTTGTTTTGATTCCCGACGAGCATCTGGAATTTTTTATACACCTCATCTTTTTTATAAAAAATATTTTATGTTTACTACATGGGAAGTTATAATAACAAAATAAAAATAAATAAAATTTTCACTGCTTTGTGCTACTGTTCTCACAAATGGGACTAACAGATATATATATTTTTTAATTTAAATCAGGTCATAAATACATCTAAGGTAATAATTTTACATAAAATTTACATAATAATGTATACATAAAAAGTTACTTACATATTTATCCTGCAGAGATGCACATGCACATGGGATTTGTACACAGTCTGAATTGTAAAAAAAAAAAAAAAGAAAAAAGCAATGAAAACAATACTAACAATCCTAGTAACTTTACTATTAAGCCCTTAAACTAATTTTTATTCTATATACAAAGTGAAATCATAAAATACCATTTTTTAGTTTGTTACATAGTTGTATGCGAGAATCATAAACTACCGGTTTACAAAACAAAAACATTCTTCAAGTTTTATTTATTCTGAAATAATTCTATTATATTTTTTTAACATTTCTCAATATCAAACTTTTATATGAATACAAAAGTTTATTGACATGTACAACATATAAAAACAGTTGTTTTTTTTTTCAGTAGAAACTTTAGGTAACTGTAAGGATTTACATCATGTAATCATGTAGATATAAGTTAAGACAAACAGGTCTAATCAAGATTTAAAGATTCAAGAGTATATTTTTATTTAAGATTCAATGGAATAATCTTATTAGCAGTATTCATTTCAGTTATTATTTTGATAACTTTGACATGTTCATAAGACAGAATTTAAAAAAATGATTTGTTCGCACTTCTCAGTGCAACTATCCCATATGCCAAATGGTATAGTAAAGTCTGTACATGATCATAAAGATAAATATTATCTTTTTTAGCTTATGTAGTTCAAGGGCAAGTCAAAAAGTAAAGTGAAATTTAAAAAATCAATATATATATATTTCTACTTACATAAATGTTACATGCATTATTTTATGCACTTAGTCCATCTTTTAACGAGCTTTTGAATTCCTTCCTGGAAGAAAGTTTTTGGTCTGATATGCTGAAACATTTTCACCACTTCTATGGCCTCTTCATCAGATTGATAATAATTCTTTTGCAACTCTTCTTTTAATGAGCTAAAAAGATGAAAATCTCTTAGAGCCAGATCCAATCGGTATGGAGGGTGGTCCAGCAGCTCAAAACAAAGATCTTGAAGGCAAAGGACATTTTTTGGCCATATGAGGTCGAGTGTTATCCTGAAGCAAACTCACATCTTAAGAAAGTTTACCGTGTCTTTTGGATTTGATTTTTTGGTTTGGTAAACACAGTAGCTCACAGTAGTTATCACTGGTTATGACTGATCTTTAGGTAAACCAAAAGTGAACCTTCCATATCCCAGAATATCATCATCACCTTTCCTGTAGACATCTAAGTTCTGAACTTTTTTGCTGTGGGATGTTTCCACCCTAAACTTTGTCGCTTACTCTCAGGTTCAAACTTATGTCTCATCAACAGTTATTATTTGCTTTAGTAATGAGTCTCCTTTATCTTTGTAACATTTCAAAAGCTTCTGGGATATTTTCAAATGATTCTCTTGTGGATGCTGGTCAATTTGACATGGAATCCAGCAAGTACAGACTTTTCGAAAGTTTAAAGAGTCATGGATGATTGAAAATGCTGAGTCGCCATGGCTTATATTCAACTCACAATGTCATCAACTGTTTGTTGAGTACTGAGAATCATTTGTTTAACCGCTTCAATGTTGTCATTAGTTTTTGAAGTGGAAGGCCTACCTTGCTGCTGTTCATCAGACAGAGAAATCCTACCATTTTTAAAGCGATCAATCCATTCATAGATCTTGCTTCCATTGAAATAACTCTCTCTATATTGTTGCTGCATTCGACAAATAATCTCTGCTGGTTTCACACCTTCTGGACTGAGGAAACGTATCATTTCTTTCATTTCTTCCTTGGTGCAATCAGACAAAGGAGCACTCATTTTAAGCAGACTTTTAAATACAATCACAAACAGCTAACAATGAAATAATACTTTCAATGAACAGCTGATACAAGTTATGAGTTATAGCAGAACAATCATTGCTGCCATAGATGTAATTCAGAGGGAAATAGAAATTTCCCATTACTTTTTGACTTACTCTTGTTTAATAGATTGTCAGTTGTAATAAATTTGCTATTTAAAAATCCCATCTCAGATTTTGATCCACAAATACTACTAAATTCATTGTATTTTTTGAACAGTTTCATTATTCATCTAATTCAAAATTGAAGAATAAAAGATCATGATGATTGGAAAAATATATGCAAATTGTTTTATCTATATTTAAAGATAGAATATTTAAATCTTAACAGAACCATAACCTTTAAGAGTCATAACCTTCATATTTTATGTTATTCCAATTGTTAGATGAGTATAATACTGCTGTGTCATCTGCATAGGAAATGGTTAATTAAGGAATCATCATCAGAGTTAACAGTAAAAATGTCATTTATATAATTAATAAATAACAGTTGTCCTAACACAGTACTCTGTGGTACTCCAGTGTTTATTGTAATAGACTAACTTTTAATATTATTTATTTTTACTACTTGTTGTCTATTTTTTAAATAATCCTTTAATAATTCTAGAGTAACTTCTCTTATTCCAATTTTATTAAGTTTTTTGAGTAAAAGTTCAAAGTAAAATGATTGACAGTGTCGAAGCCCTTAGCAAGATGAATAAACACAGCAGCAACAGACTTCTTCCTAACTAAATTTCATTAACATATTGTATATTTTTTTCAATTGCATCTTTAGTTCCTACATCAAAATAGTGGAGAAAAGACATCAAGCATGGCTATTTCACCAGTCCCAAAAATCAGAAACATCCTTCCAAAATCTAGTAAAACAAAGAAAAAAACCATTCAAACCCTGAGGAGAATAAAAAGACAACACCATAAAGACAGTGAAGCCAATATAAGAAGAATTCAATAAAACCCAGTCTAGAGACTACTACAAAACCTTAAAAAATCAGCAAATACAAATAACCCTACTAATAAAGAATTAAAAACTGTAAACTGGCCCATAACAATAAAGACAACATGGAAATCCTAGCTAAATATTTCAATAAACTCTTAAATTGCAAAGAACTGACAGACCATTTAACACCAATCCTCAATAATAATACCATCAGAAAATATCAATCCTCTCATAATAAAAGATGTCAATTATGCACTGGGTGAAATGAAGAATTATGAAGCAGCAGGAGAAGATCAGACTTTTGTTGAGAAATGGAAACGTGGAGGAAGATCAGCAAAAATTGTCCTTCATCAACAGTCAGAGAAAGAACATAGAATCAGAGAACTACCAGAACACTGAATGACAGCCGTCATCCATCCGCTACACAAAAAAGGAGACAGAACATCCTAACAATTACAGAGGAATCTCACTCATAGACACAACATACAAAATTCTTTCAAGAATCAAACTCAACAGGATTTGTTCACAATTCAAGAAAGAACTAGGAGATACCAGAGAGGTTTCAGACCCTGGAGGAGCTGTTCAGAGCAAATCAAGAGTCTCAATGTAATAATAGATTAGGGTCTTATGGTTTACAAAACCACCACTATAAATATATAAAATAAAATAAAATGTAATTGGACTAATTTAAGAATAAATTAACCTTGCTCATGTTATAATTATAAATATAATCCAACCAAACTTAACTTACGCTTGCTTCGCTCACTAACTTTGGCTAGTGAGCGTTGGTGAGTTTGGTTAGATTATATTTATGATTTCGAGTCTTATGGGTTATATGACCACCACTTGCAATTTATTTAATTAATACCGAGATTATAAATATAATCTAACCAAACTTAACCAGTGCTCACTTTGCTTACTAGTCAAGGTTAGTGGGCAAAGCAAGCATACGTTAAGTTTGGTTAGATTATATTTATAATTATAACATGAGCAAGGTTAATTTATTCTTAAATTAGTCCATTTATATTCTTTTTTATTTTATATATTTATAGTGGTGGTTGTATAACCTGTGAGACCCATGGATTACAACAGGAAAAGAAATACATATGGTGATAACATTTGTAGATTTCAAGAAATCTTATGACTGCATCTGCAGAGAATCCCTTCTAAAAATTCTAAGACACCTTGGACTACACACCAAATTAATATGCATGAAAAACTGTCCCTCACAAACACTAAGTTGAAGGTAAAATTCAGAGGTAAGCTCAGGGAACCATTTGAGATCAAAACAAGACTACGCCAAGGCAATGGGCTCTCATTGCTATTATTCAGTTGCGCTCTATGAATGATAATGAGAGAATGGTCCAAAAAAATGCCGCCCAAAAGAAAAAATAGGCCGAAAAAAAAAACTGTTTTGGTTACATTGATAGCAAATGACATCAACAAAGTTAAATCACAGATATTAGAACTTCAAAACATTGCGAATAAAATTGGCCTCAAAATATTATTTGAAAAGACGGAAATTATGCCCCAAAAACCACTGAAAGAAATAAACATAAATGGTAATACAAACAAAATAGTAACCCAATTTAAATATCTCAGAGAAATAATAACAAACAACCTAAACAAAAAGCCTTCCTCAAAATAAGAAGAAACTAATTAAAGCTCAAAAATTAACCTGGTAAACTATCAATAAACGCAAAATTTATAGTGTTATAAATACAAATTTTAATCCATAATATATAATGTTTGCTCTAGTCATTTTCAGAAAAAAATGATGTACACAAATATGTACAAATTGTCTCAAAGAGGAAGAAATACTGCATGTATTGAAGAAACTGTACTTCCTAATGTGGTAACTGGAATTACATATTTAAAACTCAAGAACTCTAAGTTTTACAATGTATTTGTTTAAAAAAAAGAGAAAACAAATTTTTAATATTATTACTACTACTGTTAATGATAAAATTAGTAAAAATGTAATGTTAAATACAGTTAAGAAAGACATATCTTTGTTCACACGACATATTATGTCCAGTTACATGTAGGCTTTAGTGCTTCAGATTATTACATTTAAAATGAAAATAATACTTGCACTATGGAATTCAAAAGTTGCTATTATTTTATAAATTTCAACTGTATTTTTTAATTAAATTAATGATATTATAGAGAATATATTTTATATTAATATAATATACTTTAATATTAATATAGTTAATATATTATATTAATACTATTAATTAAAGTGTTATATTAATATACTTTATATTAATGATATATAAACATTTATTTACACATGTTACTGTAGTGGCAAATAATAAAATAATGAGTATCAAAAATGTTATAAATTACAATAATAAAAAAAGCACTTCACATGCTACTGATTGAGACACTTATTAAAATGGTTTATATACATATACATATTTATACAATTTATGACTGAATTTAGATAATTTTGGTTTGTCTTACTTTGAGTGGAATGTTAAGAAACAGTTCCTATCTCTGTACAAGCACAATTCCATTCCACATTATTGACATTTTGATCATCCTCCTTTGCATTTAAGGTATTCACATCTGTTGGGTAGTTCTGCATTATCGTGTAATGATGTACAATCAACTGAGTCAAACTGAATTTCTGCAGGATACGTGGTTTCTCGTCTGTGCTGTTGAACAATTGGTTAACTTAAGGATGCACATGTACTACTTGAACCTTTCTTCTCATTAACTTTTTTATTTATAAAAATTAGCCCATTGGAAACTCTTATATGAAAATAAAGTAAGTCAAGGAATCCTTGGGAATTTCGAGAGCAAACATAAGTGTGTAAGATAAGAGTGTAACATAAGAGCAAACAATCAATTTAAGTGTGTTTTCCCTTCTTATTCTAAATTTCAACCGTGTCAGTAGTACCTACCTCAACAAAGTTGGACCCCATCATATCAGTTTTATTGTCAACCAATTTTAACTAAAATAATAACCATCAAGGCTCACAGTCTCAATAGATGTGCTTCTTTGTTTTTTCATAGCCTCTCAATCAGGGGAGGCTAACCAAATTTATTTATTCTGATAGTACCTACAGCAGAAATACATTTCATCTAAGGTTTGAAACAGATTGCAAGTTGAAAAGAAATTGTCAAAAACAATTTATGATCTTTTCAACCTTTCACATAGTTTTAAAACTACATTAGCATCTAGACCATAAACTATTAAAGTACGTTCTTAAATTTCAGTCATACTGCTTTGGTAAAGTAATAGATTTTCACTTGGCTACTTTGACCATACTACAAAAAAAAATTTGAATACGCCTAAGGGGTAGGCTCCCCTTTCACATATTGTTTGACTGATAGTGTTCCTGTGAAAGGAACCATGGCTTCAAGCAACATTGAGATTTTCTTCTGCTGTCAAAAAATCCAGAAGTCCAAAGATAATATATTTATTACACCTTGTACAGTGTTGAATTGGAAAATTTTTGATGACAGTACTGTATAAATTACGAGGGATGTAACTCAGGTGAAAGGCATTTCAGACAAATAATTTGAATTGTAATGAATAACTTAGATTCTAAATAGGTGTATTCCAAATTTCATCAAAATTGGAGATGAGTTCATAATTGTATATAATTACCAGACCTTCCAACCTACTAATTTAATAAGAGTAAAATGCGTGAGACAATATTTGATAGGGAGGGGGGGCTAACATCAATAATAATGAATACTTTTTAGAACATAATATTTTTACTAGGCTAACAATTTAAAAAAAATTACTGAAAGAATATTAACATCAATTTGTCCAAGGATATTTTTTATGTATAAACAAGAGGTGGATCAAAAAGAAGTGCATCCTTGCCATGTTCTTGAACTGAAAGGGATATATTGTCTAGTGGTGGCAGCACTGGTTGTGTTGTCTTCATGCTCCCACAGCAGCAATTCTGTATGACATTCAGTACATGTCATCAATGTGGCATGCCCACTAGAGGTTTCGTCCAGCATAGAAGTACGTTCAGAGTCTGATCTTTGTGAGCAAAAAATTACAATTGTAGTGAGATTCATCGACAAATTGTTGAGGTATAGTGAGAATTCAATGTCATGCCCGATGACCACAGAATGGTGCCAAATGTTCAGAAATGGAACAACAATGTTCAAAACTGCATGCAGAGGGCATCTTTCAACTGCAAAAACAACGGGTATCACTGGGTTCAGAGATAACTTCAATAATTATCCAATCAGAATAGGTGAGGCGATCAATATTGAACCAATGAAAACAGACATTCTGCGTTCAGCATCTCAGATTACACCTACAATTCACCTTCTTCAAAGATTACTTCAACTGTTATCCAATCAGAATAGGAGAGTAGGTAAATATTAAACCAATGAAAACAGACTTTCTCTAATCAGTATCTCAAGTAAAGTTACTCAGTATTACTCTTGATTAACTTTACTCAAATAAAGTTAATCAGTATTAACTGAACTTAAAGGTTAGTTCAATAACATCAAATTAAATGTGTTAGCTAATAAAAATTAACCAATGAACATAAACTCTCTTTCACCAATATCACAGACTAAATTGACGTTTCACTGTCCTCAGAGATTACTTCAATAACTATACAATCTGAATAGGTGAACAGATTCAAATTAAACTAATGAAAAGAGACTTTCCCTCTTCAGTAACTCAGATTACACCTGCCATTCACTGGCTTTGACGATTACTTCAGTAACTATCCACACACAATTGGTGAGCCAAGAAAAATTAAACCAATGGAAACAAACTTTCTGTCGTCAGTATTTAAGATTACTGTTAACATTCACCAGCTTTAAAGATTACTTCAATAACTATTTAATCAGAATAGGTGAGCATATAAATATTGAACCGATAAAAACAGACTTTCTCCCTGCAGAATCTCAGATTAAACCTACAATTCATTTTCGAAAAGATTATTTCAACTGCATCCATTCAAAATAGGAGAGCAGATAAATATTAAAGCAAAGAAAACAGACTTTCTCTCTTCAGTATCTCAGATTACACCTATAATTCACCGGCCAAAAGATTACTTCATTAACTATACAATCTGAATCGGAGAGCAGATAAAAAAAACACCAATGAAGACAGACATTCTATTTTCAGTACCTCAGATTACACCTACAATTCACTGGTTTTAAAAACTAGTTCAATAACTATCGAATCAGAATAGGTTAGCTAATAAAAACTAAACCAATGACAACAAACTTTCTGTCTTCAGTATCTCAGATTACACCTACAATTCACTGGCCTCACCAATTACTTCAATAACTATCCAATTAGAATAGGTGAGCTGATAAAAACTAAGCCAATGACAGTAGGTATTGCCTCTTCAGTATCTTAGATTACACCTATAATTCACTGGCTAAAAGATTACTTTATAACTATACAATCTGAATAGGAGAGCAGATAAAAAACTCACCAATGAAAACAGACATTCTATTTTCAGTACCTCAGATTACATCTACAATTTAATGGTTTTAAAAACTAGTTCAATAACTATCCAATCAGAATAGGTTAGCTAATAAAAACTAAACCAATGACAACAAACTTTCTGTCTTCAGTATCTCAGATTACACCTACAATTCACCGGCTACAACGATTACCTCAACTGCTAACCAATCAGTATAGGAGAGTAGATAATTTTTGAACCAATGAAAACAGACTTTCTCTCTTCAGTATCTCAGATTACACCTACCATGTACTGGTCTCAAAGAACAGTTCAATAACTATTCAATCAGAATACGTTATCAAATATAAACTAAACCAATGACAAAAAAACTTACTTTCTTCAATATCTCACACTACACCTACTATTCACTGGCCTCAAAGATTACTTCAATAACTAACCAATCAGATAAATCTGATAACAGATTTGCTCCGTTCAGTATTTCAGATTAAACCTACCATTCACCGGCCTCAAAGATTATTTCAATAGCAATCCAATCAGAATAAAAGAACAGATGGAAAAAAAAGAAATGGAACCAAATTTTGTCTCTTCAGTATCTCAGATTACACCTACAATTCATTTTCCTCAAAGATTACTTCACTGCTATCCAATCAGAATAGTAGAGCAGATAAATATTAAACCAATGAAAACATACTTTCTGTCATCAGCATCCCGGATTACACCTATAATTCACCAGTCTCAAAGATTACTTCAACTGCTATCCAATCGGATTAGGAGAGCAGATAAATATTAAACCAATGAAAAGAGATTTTTTCCCTTCAGTATTAAAGGTTTCACCTTCCATTACTGGTTTCAGTAATTAGTTTAATAACTATCCAATCGGAATATATTATATAACAAAAACTAAACCAATGACAACAAACGTTCTTTCTTAAGTATGTCAGACTACACCTACCAATCATTGGTTTCAAAAATTTCTTCAAAAACTATCCAATCACAATAAGTGAGAAGTTACCATTAGTTACCAAGTGAGAAAATTAAACCATTGAAAACACATTTTCACTCTTCAGTATCTGAGACGACACGTAACATTCACCGGCATCAGAGAATGCTTCAATAACTATTCAATCAGAATAGGTGAGCAGAAAAAAATTAAACCAATGAAACCACTCAGATTACACATACCACTTACCGATCTCAAAAACTACTTGACTAACTTCCATTCAGAATTTGTAAGCTGATAAATTTTGCATAAATGTAAACAGAAATTCTCCCTTTCGTATCTCACATTACACCTACAATTCATTTTCTTCCAAGATTACTTTAACTGCTATCCAATCAGAATAGAAAAGCAGATAAATATTAAACCATTGAAATAGACTGTCTGTGTTCAGTACCGATGTTTACACCTACCATTCACCAATCTCAAAGGTTACTTCAGTAGCTATCCATTTAGAATTGGAGAGCAGATAAAAATTAAACCAATGAAAACAGACGTTCTCTTTTTAGTATCTCAGATTAAACCTACCATTTTCTGTTTTTAAAATCTAGTTGAAAAACTATTCAATCAGAATACGTTAGCTAATAAAAACTAAATAAAAAACAAGCAAATTTCAGTCTTCAGTAACTAAGATTGCACCTACCATTCAACGGTTTAAAGATTATTTCAATAACTCATTCTCTCTTCAGTATCAAAGATTACACCTGATATTAACTGGTCTCAAAGATTAGATCAATAACTAGAAGACATTTTATCCTCAGAATCTCAGATTACAACTACCATTCACTGGTCTTAAAGTTCAATACTATCCAATCAGAATAAGTTAGCTAATACAAACTAAACCAATGATGACACACTTCCTTTCATCAGTATCGGAGACTACACCTACCATTCACTGGTCTCAGTGTTTATATCAATAACTATCCAATCAGAATAGGTGAGCAGTTAAAAATTAAACCATTGAAAACAGACTTACACTCTTCAGTATCTCAGATTACACATACAATTCACCTTCATCAAAGATTACTTCAACTGCTATCCAATCAGAATAGGAGAGCAGATAAATATTAAATCAATGACAACAGACTTTCTCTCTTCAGTATCAAAGATTACACCTGCCATTAAGTGGTCTCAAGATTAGTTCAATAACTATAAAATCATAATAAGTTATATAATATAAACTAAACCATCGACAACATACATTCTTTCTTCAGTATGTCAGACTATACACACCAATCACTGGTTACAAAGATTTCTCAATAACTTTTTTTTTGTCTTCAGTCATTTGACTGGTTTGCTGCAGCTCTCCAAGATTCCCTATCTAGTGCTAGTAGTTTCATTTCAGTATACCCCCTACAACCTGCATCCCTAACAATTTGTTTTACATATTCCAAACGTGGCCTGCCTACACAATTTTTTCCTTCTACCTGTCCTTCCAATATTAAAGCGACTATTCCAGGATGCCTTAGTATGTGGCCAATAAGTCTGTCTCTTCTTTTAACTATATTTTTCCAAATGCTTCTTTCTTCATCTATTTGCCGCAATACCTCTTCATTTGTCACTTTATCCACCCGTCTGATTTTTAACATTCTCCTACAGCACCACATTTCAAAAGCTTCTAATCTTTTCTTCTCAGATACTCCGATTGTCCAAGTTTCACTTCCATATAATGCGACACTCCAAACATATACTTTCAAAAATTTTTTCCTGACATTTAAATTAATTTTTGATGTTAACAAATTATATTTCTGACTGAATTATATATCTTCTCACCGCTTGTGCTATTCGGAATTTTATATCGCTCCTGCTTCGTCCATCTTTAGTAATTCTACTTCCCAAATAACAAAATTCTTCTACCTCCATAACCTTTTCTCCTCCTATTTTCACATTCAGTGGTCCATCTTTGTTATTTCTACTACATTTTATTACTTTTGTTTTGTTCTTGTTTATTTTCACGCGATAGTTCTTGCATAGGACTTCATCTATGCCGTTCATTGTTTCTTCTAAATCCTTTTTATTCTCGGCTAGTATTACTATATCATCAGCAAATCGTAGCATCTTTATCTTTTCACCTTGTACTGTTACTCTGAATCTAAATTGTTCTTTAACATCATTAACTGCTAGTTCCATGTAAAGATTAAAAGGTAACGGGGATAGGGAACATCCTTGTCAGACTCCCTTTCTTATTACGACTTCATTCTTATGTTCTTCAATCATTACTGTTGCTGTTTGGTTCCTGTACATGTTAGCAATTGTTCTTCTATCTCTGTATTTGAACCTAATTTTTTAAAATCCTGAACATTTTATTCCAGTCTACGTTATCGAATGCCTTTTCTAGGTCTATAAATGCCAAGTATGTTGGTTTGTTTTTCTTTAATCTTTCTTCTACATTTAATCTGAGGCCTAAAATTGCTTCCCTTGTCCCTATACTTTTCCTGAAACCAAATTGGTCTTCTCCTAACACTTCCTCCACTCTCCTCTCAATTCTTCTCTATAGAATTCTAGTTAAGATTTTTGATGCATGACTGGTTAAAGTAATTGTTCTGTTTTCTTCACATTTATCTGCCCCTGCTTTCTTTGGTATCACGACTATAACACTTTTTTTGAAGTCTGATGGAACTTCCCCTTTTTCATAAATATTACACACCAGCTTGTATAATCTATCAATCGCTTCCTCACCTGCACTGCGTAGTAATTCTACAGGTATTCCATCTATTCCAGGAGACTTTCTGCCATTTACATCTTAAATAACTATTCAATCAGAATAGGTGAGAAGATAAAATTAAACCAATGAAACAGACTGTCTCTTCAGTATTTCAGATTACGCCTTCCATTCACCGATCTCAAAGATTACTTCCGTAACTATCCATTCAGAATTCGTGAACTGATAAATATTGAATAAATGTAAACAGTAATTTTCCCTTCAGTATCTCAGTTTACACCTACCATTCACCGATCACAAAGATTACTATCCATTTAGAATTGGAGAGCAGATAAAAATTAAACCAATGAAAATAGACGTTCTCTTTTCAGTATCTAAGATTACACCTACCATTCCAACGGTTTAACGATTATTTCAATAACTACCCAATCGGAATAGCTGAGCACATACAAATTAAACAAATGACAACATAATTTCTCTCTTCAGTGTCAAAGATTACACCCGCCATTAACTGATCTCAAAGATTAGTTCAATAACTATCCAATCTGAATAAGTTAGCTAATAAAAACTAAACCAATGACAACAGACTTTCTCTCTTCAGTATCTCAGATTACACCTACCATGTACTGGTTTCAAAGAACAGTTCAATAACTATCCAATCGGAATACGTTACCTAATATAAACTAAACCAATACAAAAATACTTTCTTTCTTCAATATGTCACACTACACCTACCATTCACTGGCCTCAAAGATTACTTCAATAACTAACTAATCAGAATAGGTGAGCAGATACAAATTAAAATAATGATAACAGATTTGCTCCATTCAGTATTTCAGATTAAACCTACCATTCACCGACCTCAAAGATTATTTCAATAGCAATCCAATCAGAATAAAAGAACAGATGAAAATAAAAGAAATGGAACCAGACTTTCTCTCTTCAGTATCTCAGATTACACCTACGATTCATTTTCCTCAAAGATTACTTCACTGCTATCCAATCAGAATAGTAGAGCAGATAAATATTAAACCAATGAAAACATACTTTCTGTCATCAGTATCCCGGATTACACCTATAATTCACCGGCCTCGAAGATTACTTTAATAACAATCCAATCAGAATAGGAGAGCAGATAAAAATTAATCCAATGAAAATAGATATTATCACTGTTGAATCTCAGATTACACCTACCTTACACCAGCCTCAATAATTACTTCAATAGCTACCCAATCAAAATAGGAGAGTAAGTAAATATTAAAACAATGAACCAGACTTTTTCTCTTCAGTATCTCAGATCACTCACGTACCATTAACTGGTCTTAAACATTATTTCAATAACTATCGAATCAGAATATGTTAGCTAATAAAAACTAAACCAATGAAAACAAACTTTCTGATTTCAATACTGCTACCATTCACCAGCTTTAAAGATTACATCAATAACTCTGCAAACCGAATATGTGAGACGATAACCATTGAACCACTGAAAATAGACAATCTCCCTGCAGAAATGAAATGTAGATTGGGGTTTAAACACCTGAAGAAAAGGTGTCAGATGAATCGGTGGAATTTAGAGAAGCTTGAGGAAGAGGAGGTAAAGAAGATTTTTGAGGAGGACATCGCTAGAGGTCTGAGTAAAAAAGATAAGATAGAAAATGTAGAAGAAGAATGGGAGAATGTTAAAAAGGAAATTCTTAAATCAGCAGAAGCAAACTTAGGCGGAATAAAGAGAACTGGTAGAAAACCTTGGGTTTCAGACGATATATTGCAGCTGATGGATGAACGTAGAAAATATAAGAATGCTAGTGATGAAGAAAGTAAAAGGAACTATCGGCAATTAAGAAATGCTATAAACAGGAAGTGCAAACTGGCGAAAGAAGAGTGGATTAAAGAAAAGTGTTCAGAAGTGGAAAGAGAAATGAACATTGGTAGAATAGACGGAGCATACAGGAAAGTTAAGGAAAATTTTGGGGTACATAAATTAAAATCTAATAATGTGTTAAACAAAGATGGTACACCTATATATAATACGAAAGGTAAAGTCGATAGATGGGTGGAATATATTGAAGAGTTATACGGAGGAAATGAATTAGAAAATGGTTTTATAGAGGAAGAAGAGGAAGTTGAGGAGGATGAAATGGGAGAAACAATACTGAGATCTGAATTTAAGAGAGCATTAAAAGATTTAAATGGCAGAAAGGCTCCTGGAATAGACGGAATACCTGTAGAATTACTGCGCAGTGCAGGGGAGGAGGCGATTGATAGATTATACAAACTGGTGTGTAATATTTATGAAAAAGGGGAATTTCCATCAGACTTCAAAAAAAGTGTTATAGTAATGATACCAAAGAAATCAGGGGCAGATAAATGTGAAGAATACAGAACAATTAGTTTAACTAGTCATGCATCAAAAATCTTAACTAGAATTCTATACAGAAGAATTGAGAGGAGAGTGGAGGAAGTGTTAGGAGAAGACCAATTTGGTTTCAGGAAAAGTATAGGGACAAGGGAAGCAATTTTAGGCCTCAGATTAATAGTAGAAGGAAGATTGAAGAAAAACAAACCAACATACTTGGCGTTTATAGACCTAGAAAAGGCATTCGATAACGTAGACTGGAATAAAATGTTCAGCATTTTAAAACAATTAGGCTTCAAATACAGAGATAGAAGAACAATTGCTAACATGTACAGGAACCAAACAGCAACAGTAGCAATTGAAGAACATAAGAAAGAAGCCATAATAAGAAAGGGAGTCCGACAAAGATGTTCTCTATCTCCGTTACTTTTTAATCTTTACATGGAACTAGCAGTTAATGATGTTAAAGAACAATTTAGATTCGGAGTAACAGTACAAGGTGAAAAGATAAAGATGCTACGATTTGCTGATGATATAGTAATTCTAGCCGAGAATAAAAAGGATTTAGAAGAAACAATGAACGGCATAGATGAAGTCCTACGCAAGAACTATCGCATGAAAATAAACAAGAACAAAACAAAAGTAATGAAATGTAGTAGAAATAACAAAGATGGACCACTGAATGTGAAAATAGGAGGAGAAAAGATTATGGAGGTAGAAGAATTTTGTTATTTGGGAAGTAGAATTACTAAAGATGGACGAAGCAGGAGCGATATAAAATGCCGAATAGCACAAGCTAAACGAGCCTTCAGTAAGAAATATAATTTGTTTATATCAAAAATTAATTTAAATGTCAGGAAAAGATTTTTGAAAGTGTATGTTTGGAGTGTCGCTTTATATGGAAGTGAAACTTGGACAATCGGAGTATCTGAGAAGAAAAGGTTAGAAGCTTTTGAAATGTGGTGCTATAGGAGAATGTTAAAAATCAGATCGGTGGATAAAGTGACAAATGAGGAGGTATTGCGGCAAATAGATGAAGAAAGAAGCATTTGGAAAAATATAGTTAAAAGAAGAGACAGACTTATAGGCCACATACTAAGGCATCCTGGAATAGTCGCTTTAATTTTGGAAGGACAGGTAGAAGGGAAAAATTGTGTAGGCAGGCCACGTTTGGAATATGTAAAACAAATTGTTAGGGATGTAGGATGTAGAGGGTATACTGAAATGAAACGACTAGCACTAGATAGGGAATCTTGGAGAGCTGCATCAAACCAGTCAAATGACTGAAGACAAAAAAAAAAAAAACCCTGCAGAATCTTAGATTACACCTACAATTCACCTTCCTCAAAGATTACTTCAACTGCATCAAATAAGAATAGAAGAGCAGATAAATATTATTCCAATGAAAACAGACTTTCTCTTTAAAGTATCTCAGATTACACCTACAATTTATCAGCCTCAAAGATTACTTCAATAACTATCCAATCAGAATAGGTGAGAAAAAAAAATTATCAATGAAAACAGACTGTCACTCTTCAGTATCTCATATTACACGTACCATTCACCAGCCTGAATGATTACTTCAATAGCTAACAATACAAATAGTCTTTTTCTCTTCAGTATCTCAGATTACACCTCCTATTCACAGACCACAAATATTACTTCAATAACTATCCAATCAGAATAAGTGATCCGATAAAAATTAAACAAATAACAACAGAATTTCCCTCTTCAGTATCTCAGACTACACCAAACATTCATCATCCTCAAAGATTACTTAAATAACTATCCAACCTGAATAGGTCAGCAGATCAATATTGAACAAATGAAAACAGAAATTCTCCCTTGAGTATCTCAGATTACACATACAATTCACCTTCCTCAAAGATTAATTCAACTGCTGTCTAATCAGAATAGGAGAGTAGATAAATATTAAATCAATGAAAACAGACGTTCTCTTTTCAGTATCTCAGATTAAACCTTCCATTTTCTGGTTTTAAAAACCAGTCCAAAAACTATTCAATCAGAATACGTTAGCTAACAAAAACTAACTAAAAGAAAACAAACTTTCAGTCTTCAGTATCTAAGTTTACAGCTATTATTCAACCATTTAAAGATTATTTCAACTGCTATCCAATCAGAATAGGATAGGAGGGCAGATAAATATTAAACCAATGACTACAGACTTTCTCTCTTCAGTATCAAAGATTACACGTGCCATTAACTGGTCTCAAGATTAGTTCAATAACTGTAAAATCATAAGTTATATAATAAAAACTAAACCATAACCATACATTCTTCTTCAGTATGTCAGACTACACATACCAATCACTGGTTACAAAGATTTCTCAATAATCCAAGATTTCCAAGCACAATAAGTGAGCATTTAAAAATTAAAGCAATGAAAACAGATTTTCACTCTTCAGTATTTGAGACTACACCAAACATTCACTGGCGTCAAAGATTACTTCAATAACTATTCAATCAGAATAGGTAAGAAGATAAAAATTAAACCAATGAAACGACTCTCTTCAGTATCTCAGATTACAGCTTCCATTCACCGATCTCAAAGATTACTACCGTAACTATCCATTCAGAATTCGTGAGCTGATAAATATTGAATAAATGTAAACAGTAATTTTCCCTTCAGTATCTCTGTTTACACCTACAATTCTTTTTCTGCTAAGATTACTTCAACTGCTATCCAAGTAGAATAAAAGAGCAGATAAATATTAAATCAATGAAACAGACTGTCTGTGTACAGCATCTCAGACTACACCTACCATTCACTGGCTTTAAAGATTCCTTCAATAACTATCCACTCAGAATAGGTGAACCGATAAATATTGAACCATTGAAACAGACGTTCTTCCTTAGTGTCTCAGATTACACCTACAATTCACCGGCCTCAAAGATTACTTCAACTGCTACCTAATTCGAATAGGAGAGTAGATATTTATTAAACCAATGAAAACAGGCTCTCTCTCTCTTTACTATCAATGATTACCCCTACAATTATCTGGTCTCAAAGATTAGTTCAATAACTATCCAATCAGAATATGTTATCTAATAAAAACCAAGCAAATGCCAACAAACTTTCTTTCTTCAATATCTCAGACTACACCTACCATTCACTGGCCTCACCGATTACTTCAATAACTATCCAATTAGAGTAGGTGAGCTGATAAAAACTAAGCCAATGACAGTAGGTATTGCCTCTTCAGTATCTCAGATTACACCTATAATTCACTGGCTAAAAGATTACTTTATAACTATACAATCTGAATAGGAGAGCAGATAAAAAACTCACCAATGAAAACAGACATTCTATTTTCAGTACCTCAGATTACATCTACAATTTAATGGTTTTAAAAACTAGTTCAATAACTATCCAATCAGAATAGGTTAGCTAATAAAAACTAAACCAATGACAACAAACTTTCTGTCTTCAGTATCTCAGATTACACCTACCATGTACTGGTTTCAAAGAAAGTTCAATAACTATCTAATCAGAATACATTACCTAATATAAACTAAACCAATGACAAAAAACTTACTTTCTTCAATCTCACACTTCACCTACCATTCACTGGCCTCAAAAACTACTTCAATAACTATCCAATTGGAATAGGTAAGCAGATACTAATTAAACCAATGACAACCGACTTTCCCTCTTCAGTATCAAAGATTACAGCTATCATTCACCAGCTTTGAAGTTTACTTCCATAGCTATCTAAGCAGAATAGGTGAATCAATAAAAATTAAACCAATGACAACAGACTTTCTTTCATCAGTATTGCAGACTACTCCTACCATTTACTGGCTATGAAGATTACTTCAATAACTATCCAATCGGAATGGGTGAGCAGATACAAATAATCCAATGAAAACAGAATTTCTCTCTTCAGTATCTCAGATTACACCTACCATACACTGGCCTCAAAGATTACTTCAATAACAATCCAATCCAAATAGCAACTACCATTATACTGGTCTTACAACTACCATTCACTGGTCTTAAAGACTAGTTCAATACTATCCAATCAGAATAAGTTAGCTAATACAAACTAAACCAATGACGACACATTTCCTTTCATCAGTATCTCAGATTACACCTACAATTCACTGGCCTCAAGGATTACTTCAATAGCTATCCAATCAGAATAGGGAAGCAGATAAAAACTAAATCAATGATAACAGACGTTCTGTCTTCAGTATCTCAGATTACACGTACCATTCACTGGCCTCAAAGATTACTTTAATAACTATCCTATCAGAATAGCTGAGTAGATACAAATTAAACTAATGATAACAAATTTGCTCCTTTCAGTATCTTAGATTACACCTTAATTAATAATTAAAAATATAAATACTTGAAATAATATTAAGCTAAATACATGATGATAAAATGTATTTTTTAAAAAAGATTATTATTATTAATAAAAATTTATAGATCTTTTGTGTTAAAGGGGATGATTTTTATGAATGTAACATTTTGACCGGCGTAAACAGGGCAAAATGTTGCCTTAGTTTTTAGATATAATTTACATTATATTTAAAAAATTACAATTATTTAACAGGTAATGAATATTAGTCTACTGAGGAGGTATAGCTTCAATAATATATCTTTTTTCAAAAATATATTCTAATATAATTTTTTTTTCTAAATATATTCGTCTTTGCTGCCAGATAAATTCGACTGGATAGGAATTAATCTCAGGATGAGTTGCAATTTTCCACAGGACTGTGTTGGGTCAACACTGGAATATCTAATATGATGAAGTACTGTCCATCACGCTTCTCCTTGGGGCAGTCCTGATCGAGTTTTCCGATGACTTTGCCAACTTGGAAATGGGGGTGATGTACACTGGTACACTGAGAATGAGGCGATAAATATTACTGTCACGTAATATTTATCGCCTCGAGTAGAAGATCAAGCTTTCGTTGAAGAAGACCCAAAAAAAAGCCCGATTTCATTTAGGGTTAGTACCAAGGTAGTCCACCCTAGCCCTGCAGTGAAGTACCTGCAGGGCTAGGGTGAATATATTCGTATGTGAATAGATACGAATGCACATTCCAGAGACATGAAAAAGAAGTATCGATTAAGGCCAAAAAAACAGCTGCTTCCATCGATTGGGTAATGACCAACATTGGAAGTTCCCGCTATCTAAGTGTAAGATCTTCTATCACGCTGGAAAGGCAGAAACCCAGTGCAATTCATAACCAGATTCACACGACTGTCTCCCTTCAGGTATGCTGTGGATACAGGATTATCTCAGAACAATGAACCTGGCGAAGTGGCTAGACTTCTCCTGTTATTTGGAGGAAGGAGATGTGCAGAGAAGCATGTTACGCAGATGCATTCCTTGCCTGCAGGTGGCAGGAGAGATGGGAAAAGTTAAGGAAGAACAGACTAATCTCTTACCTAGAAATATAGCTATACTGCAAATACAAGTAAGGGGTTAAGAGTTGACCCATTTCCTTACCGATCATGGGTGTTTTACGGCACACCTGTGTATATAGATGCTGAGATCCTCTGTGTATTGTAATTATTGCAGCGAGGAGGATACCGCTGAACACATGGTGTTTGTGAGAACGTTATTCGGGGTTATATACCGACTGAACGATTGTCTCACAATATTGGTTAAGATCATCCAAATACTAATGGTGGAAGAAGTGCAGTTGTGAGTAATGCTTCTGAATCTAAATTGAGCTTGTGTTCATTTTAAAGCAGGTCTGGCCCCAAGATGGAGTAAACATAAAAGAGATATGAATTAATCAGTTTCTGATTTATACCACTTTGTCACCTTCATCTAAGTATTCTCATTACTTTTTTCAATGATTTTCAATGTGTTGAGTAAGATTTCTGTAGGAGCTCTACTCATCTGATAACAAAATTATGCCAGTAGCACAATGCATTGGTTTATAACTGATAGGAAAATTTTTTATATCTATCAAGCACCGAAAGGAGTCCAGTTTTTACCAAATGCTTCTGAACTCTTTCTTTTAATAAACAAAGCTTCTCAGTTTTAACAAGTAAATTTTGGTCCCAACAGGTTATTCAGTAGATCATCTCCACAGACTTCCTGCATGTAATAAATCCAGTTGACACAAGTAATGTTTGAGTTTCAGCTCATTTTGGCAAAATTTAATTTAATGTTTGTATATTCTCTGATTCAAGTATACATAAGTATTATAACGTAATGGTCCAAATGAGATTGTTAAAGAAGCGGTCTTTGTATCATTGGCTTTGATTCATGGTGGTATTTCTTCGGACAAATCCACAGACACTTGTTTCTGTTATGTTTATTTAATAACCATTACTATGAAAGGGGATTTTCCAAAATTCCCTTTTCCTGCAGAAAATGAATGACAACTTCTTTGTCTGGAATGAGAGCAATTAAATTTGTAGGTCTAAAAGTGAATAAAAACAAAAATTAAACATTAGAAAGGGCATTAGGCAAGTTTTGCAATACAAGTTTATTTTTTATAGTTTTTCAACATAATAAAGTTGGAGATACAATAATCTCAGTAACAAGAGTGCTATGTGATGATGGGCAAGGTACAGTACTTGGAAAGATTTTATTTACATTATATGTTAATGATCTCATCAAAATACTAGATAAAGGTGAAATGATAACATTTGTTGATGATTGTGCAATACTATATAGTGAAAAAAAAAATTGGGAAGCTATAGTAAGAAAAATAAACATAATATTAAAAAAAGTAAATAAATGGTTTAAATACAATTATATCATTAAATAACGAAAACATGTAACATGACTTTTGTGAATCATATAGATACACAACCAGAAAATCTTGAAATCAAAATTGAAGATGAACAGACTGAAAGCAATCAAACTATAACAAAATACATAGTACATACAGATAGATTTAAACTTAAAATGGGAAGTACCTGTACAATATAATGCCAAAAAAGTAATGCCAAATAAAAAAATAAATATTTTCACTAAATTAAAAAAGCAAATGTATATGAAATTTACAAATAAGAAAATATTTTATCAGTTAAAAAATATTATTATTCTATTAGTATAAATAACATGTATGAGAAATTAAAAAAAAATGTAAAAAGACCAACCCACCGGGTTGGTCTAGTGGTGAACTTCTCATCACAAATCAGCTGATTTTGAAGTCGAGAGTTTAAGTTTTAAATCCTAATAAAGGCAGTTAGTTGCTTTTATTTGGATTTGAATACTAGATACTGGATATCAGTGTTCTTTGGTGGATGGGTTTCAATTAACCACACATCTCAGAAATGGTCAACCTGAGACTGTACAAGGCTACACTTCATTTACATTCATACACATCATCCTCATTCATCCTCTGAAGTATTACCTTACGGTGTTTTTGGAGGTTAAACAAAAAAAGAGAGAGAATTTATTGATACTAAAATTTATAACTTGCTACCTTGAAAATTTAAAGATTTGATTACAAAAGCAAAAAGGAATAAACTGAGTTAATCAAACAATTTAATATAGAAAACGAACTAAATGTGTATTACATCAACTGTAATACAGCAAAATCACAAAAGTGACATATAAACAATATTTTTAGTGTAAGTTTCCAGTATCAACTACAATTTTTTTTGTGTTTTTAGGCCTGCATACAAACCTTTAAGTTCTCTGCGGTAATCCAATAGTTCATGCTGATTATGTATGTTTTTGTCTAAAGGCTAAATAAATAATTTCCATCACCTATTATACAATTCTCCATTCTTCAAAGAAACCCTGCTATATTTTGTCGAAGATCTGGGTATACTCATTATTCTATGCCTTTAGGCTTGGAAGCCTAAGCTTAAGAAGTGAGGTCAGAACTATAGGGAAGGTAATTTAATAGTTTTATTCTAGTGCTAGTCAAATACTCGGAGCAAAATTTGGAATTATCGTGTTGAAGAAACCGTGTATCTTTTCTTGATTTTGGGTGGAGCTTCAAAGAGTTTGACTAGACTAGGAATTCCTTGATTTACCACTTCCCTGTAACTGTCTTTGTTTCTGACACAACTCACTCTCAGGCATAAAATACAGCCACCATTTTCTTTTCCACTGATCTGGATTTTCAAACAGCCATGGGGGAAGGGCCTCCTCATATTTGTTCTTACTTTTGTTTTTACTTTGTTCTGAATGGTCAGATGTCATAGTAGTACAGCCAAGTTTTGTCACCTATTACAATACTGTCCAGAAAGGGAGATTTCCCATTTTCATGTTTTTTTCAGCATTTCACACGACACATGAAACACAATGCGCTATCTGATCATCAATCAAGTCAAGATGTGACACTCAAATGGTACAAAGCTTTATAACTTGAAGATGATCTCGTAGAATAGCATGAACTGCTGATGCATTAATGCCCAAGAACACTTCTGTATTTGCTGGTAAGTCACATGCCTGTCTGTCTTAAGCGTTTTTCATACTGCGGCAATGTTTCCCTTGGATACAGATGAACTAACCTTGGAGCATTTCATGACCAAGATTTCCTCTTTCAAACTCTGTTTCATCCAAATATTGTTGTACAAAGAAGACAATCCTCTTTAAGCACAGGATTCATTTCCTCTAAATCCTGATCAATGTATAACCCTAGAACGAAATTTCCTGGTATTCATTTTTCAACCATGACATAGCGATGTCATCAGATACCACGATGACAGGTAAACAGAATTTAACTTCTAACTACCTATGATGATCCATTCTCTCGTATTACAAAACTTTCCTAGTGCCCTTTGTATACCAATTAGCAACTGTTTAAGAGTCCTGTCTACTTAGTGATGATAAAATAATTGTAACAAAATAATAAACAACAGAAAGCTACATATTTATTTATTTATTTTTAGTTATTTATACATAATATAATTTACAATTATTTTAATCAACAATATTCAAAACACTTTTTTGTAATGTTTTTATATATATATATTTACAATAAATTATTAAATTCAATTAACATAGAATTTTAAATAAAGTTTAATAGTTTGTTATTAAAATAATACAAAAAGAGAACTATACTTTCAACGTATAATATGTATCTGTTAAAAATAAATGCTAAAAAGAAAACAAAAGATTTACTTCTTACAAATACATAAATGAAATAAAACCTGAAATAAATAAACGATTTAAAAATATATTAATTTTTAAATCAGCATATAGTTTAGCATATAATTTAATAAGCATAAAATTTTAATTATGTCACAAAATAGAAAAAAATAAAATAACATTGTAATTATTTAAAATATAGAATAATTGATCAATAATTCTACAACAGTTTGTACTGTAATCAGTAAATAATACTATTTGGGTCGAGGGTAGAATAATTCTGAGATTCTACTGCTTACAGTTTAAGCAAATATATTATTTATATTTATTTTTTATCTATATAAAAATTATATTAGTTTGAAGGATACATCATTTGTTTTGAAAGATTATCTAGAAACTTCAGATTTTATAAAAATAAATTTTATCTACTTTATATCATAGTATTGCTTGTTAATTCATAATTTTTGAGGATTTAAAATAAATTTTATAACAAATATTAATAATCCTGATGGATTATTAAGATTTTATAATAAAAATAATTCTATATCGCATCAGCAAAGAATGGTAGCAAATTAATTTAGGACTACATTTAATTAAGCAGTATAGAATGAAAGTTGTTTATATCCTGTAACTACCAATGTCTATAACACGTTGAGTGCCATGGCTGTACTAACTAATTATATCAGAAGCTGTCAGTGCCATTTGGTAGCCTATGTATAACTCATATGGAATGAATTGTACTTTTGCTGGCCTTTCAGTTCAGCTTTGTGTTCAGCCACCTTTATGTGGCGTGTTAGTAGAATACTTAATGTTATAAAATTATTTGTGGTCCTGTGATTTTTCCATTATTTTTGTAATGGCTGATGGTGAAATCCTGGGTCCCTCTCAGAAAAAGAGAGATTTAATTTTAAAAAGAAATTATCTGTGGAAGAAGAAAACATATTTTGGAAAATCAGGTTAGTAACAGTGAATTTAGTGCCGAAAGTGACAATGAATATGATTATTTAGATGACAGCAATGTCGAATCGGGTAGTGAAAGTGATCTGAGTGAAGACAAAAATCTTAATGTCACTCAACAGTACACAAAGAAACTAAAACCGATGATGATGGGGTATTCAAATAACTGAAAATAACCTTGCTACAATTATAATTGAAACCAATGATGATGATATTCAGATAACTGAAGATGACATCAATACAAATATACCTATATCAAAAAAACCACTCAACTGTACAACAAATACGAAAATGGCATCAAAAGGCGTTATACGTATTTGGCTTTATAAGAGATATCATAATAATGTTAGTACATACTCCCGTTTTATCCAAACTATTATTATTACCAAAAAAATTAGTCAAGTTTTCAGAAAAATTTTATCAGATTGACTGGCACTCAACGTGTTAATGTCGCATAACTTTTTAATAGTTAATGAATAAAAGCATTGGATATATAAAACTAACTTTCCTGGCTTATCAAAAATATAATTATTGTTGATTCTTATACACTGTCATATACATATACTTTCTTTTTGTATGTAAAATAAATTAGATTTCTTTTAGAAAGTTGAAAATTTATCGAATATTTTGAGAATAAAAAAAAACTGGTTAATTCTTAAAGATTTGAAAAGTAAACTAAAATAAAACAGACCACTGAATATCAAATTGGAAATGATAAAATACAATACAGTAATAATAAAACCAAACCGACACATTTTACTTCTCCAGGAGAACATCATATTCAATTTTATATCATAAATATCTTCATTATCGGTAAATCTGCCACGATAACAATTAATAATAATTCATTATAATCTTAGAAAATGAGTTCAAAAAAGTTAGCAAAATTATTTTGGGATGTATATATCCAGTCACAAGTAAAGAGAAATTTATTTTACAGGTAATTCTTTGATATGGTATGGTACTAAAATTTCTGTCTGGAAAACATTATTATTTAAAACATAAAGAATAGTACTGACCCAAAGACCATACTATAAATCAGAATATATTAAATCCAGGGTAAAAATGTGAATAAAACTGTTGACACACCAAAGTTCTGTTAATTTTTCATTATATCATGTACAATATACATAAATTAGATGTTGAAGTAGTTTTTTTTAAAGACAGCAATTTTTGGATAGGCCTTCCCGTTCACTCCAACTAATTGATTTAATAAAATAAATCTTACACGAAATGTGATATTATACAATTCAAAAGTATATGCAATCATGCTCACAACTCTTTTTTTACAACCGGTTTTTTTTTACTTTGAAGTCTGGAAACCACAAGAGAAACTCATTACCATAACTTTTATCAGAATAAACTGTAAGCATAAATGAGAAGTATAGAAACAATTTATATTAATTAAATAGTAAAAGTGAAAAATATAGCAATATGAAAAGAACTTAGTTACATTCTGTTAAGAAATAAGTACCATTTTGAAAATTACTTAACTCAAAAAAGGTTTATAAATTCAATTAAAAGTTACCGTTTGCACTGGTAATTAATTTCTTTCAAAGCAATGACTTCTAAGACAATGCCACTAATTGAACTATCGGTATCAAATCGTTGAATCAATTTAATGGAAACACAGCCATACAAAGGATTTAATCCATTTAATAACCAAGCAGATAAGGTATTAAATACTTGCCCTATTGACATATTGGTGCGATTTAAAAAAAAATAAAAACGCTACAGTGCAATAATGTACGAGTAAATAGATATTTAAATAAATTACTGTCTTTATTGTCACCTTATAGTTTACTTTGTAAGACTAAAAACTTTTCCTACGATTTTGTATTCATTATATAGTACATTTATTTATATTAATATACATAAAGTTAAACTTATTAATCAATCTCTCACACACCCACACACACATACACTCACAGATCCATTGCACACACGTCATATGAATGTGTATAATATTACATTTACAAATTGAAATCATAATTATTTATTATTATAAATTACAGATTATGTAAATTTTAATTGATTTATAAATTATGATTTTTGTTTTTATATAATCTATTGTTATTTCGAGTCCATTCTTGCTCTTAACCTTGCATGAACTTGAAGGAACTCTGGCTGTTTTTCATCATTTGAATCACTGTTACCATTACCTTTTTCCAACTGCAACAAAAAAATAAAAAGATAAATATAATAAAATAGACATGGAAGAAACAAAAATCATTTAACCCGATTCTATTATCTCTATAATCACTGAAATCAATAATGTTTTTTGTTTTTTACACATACAAACAACCGATAGTGTTTGTCTAAATGTCAAAACAAACAATACAATGTTATGTCACAGATCAATCATGTAAAATTTTCAGAAAAAATCAAATAAATTATTGTTCGATCATGGAAGCATATATTATTTCTTCTTATCCAATTGCTTTGTTATAAATTGCCTCTTCTTAATTGTTACTTTTAATTTAGCAACATATTGCCTAGTTAGATGAAAATTCTAGTGCTGAAATCAACATAAATTTAATGAATATTTTAGCAAAATTATTTGAGCAATACATTTAAGATGAAATTATAATATTAAAAAAATAAACTAAATGTTAAGTAATTATATGAATATTTGACATTTATTTGGTAATCCGGCACCTCTACGATGCAATGAATTATCTCTAAAATACATTGAGATGCAAGATTTTGTATATGTCCTCTGGGATGGATAATGACAACTGATGAATATTCAACGTAATCTATCATAAATTGGTATCAACTGTGAGTGCTTTATATTGAACATCTTCACGATTTTATTATATCTACATGTACCTATAAAATTATCATTTCTTTTTTAAATATTGTGGAACAAAGATTTTTAAATTTAGAAAAAAGCTAAACGGAAGTACACTGACTTCATACATGAATATTTAAAACTGCGTCACATATCTGAAGTCAACTTACATAATTGGTTAATTACAAAACTTAACGTACTTTAATTACCACATCATCTGGTACTTAACAAATCAAGCTTAAAAACTAAGTTGCAAGTTGTTTTTGAATGGCTCTGCTAAATCTTCAAACAATTTGTCTCTCACTGATATCTTATATGTTGGCCCTACTGTACAGCAAAATTCTTTTCAATAATTCTTAGATTCAGGTTACATAGTTGTATGTTATTACAGCTGACAGAGAAGATGTATAAACAAATTTTAGTTACTTAAGTTGACAGTAATCAAAAAGAATCTATCTTATGGTGAGATTCAATTGGCAAAGAATTAAAACACTATGCGTTAAGAACTTAAGAACTGTGACTTACAGTAAAAAATAGTGCATCTTCCTAGCTACTAGGTGTCTTGTATTGCTGAATTTACAGAGAATAATAAAGATCAATTTCCATTTGTACTACAAAATTTGTCACAGCAGGCAAAAATCAATCGATCATATCAAAAACTTATATTTGCTTTTTTATATGTCTTTCACATTTGAAATTAGTATCAAATTTAACTACGGATGCTTTCATTGCAGCACTGAAACACTTTATTTCTCGTAGAGGTATACCAAAACAAATGTTCTCTGATAATGACACAAACTTTCAGACTAATAAATATTCTCCATGAATTGTTTACAATATTTAATCAAAGGAATTCAAATACAATGCTCAGTCCTTTTCAACTTTCTTTGAAAAATTATACACCATACTCACACAAATTGAAGCTACTTTAAACTCATACACTCTATATACTGTATCTTCTGATTCGAGGGATACACAACCACTGACTCCTGGACACTTACTTACTGGATCTCCTCTGACTAGAATTCCTAAGCCCAATTTCACTGAAATCTCTATTAATCGTTTAGGCCATTGACAACTACTGCAAAATTTTACACAATCTATTTGGAATAAATGGTTGAAGGCTTACTTAAATCTATTACAACAATGCAACAAATGGCAAACTACTAAGAGGAATATCTGTGAAGAAGACATAGTATTATCAGATGAAAATACTGCTCTTCTACAAAGGAGAGATGGTTTAAAAATCAAAACAGGTTTAGACAATTTAATGTGTTGCAGAATTCAAAATATCAATCTGAATACTACGCACACCAATACACAAACTATGTAGATCCTTAACTGGCTTCGCCCAATTCCATTGCAGATATCCACTTAAATATAGCGATTTACTTATTTAGGAATCCATCCAATCGATTACCTATCTAGAAGATCCATTAATATATTATAAACTAGTTCTTCTGTCTGTACAAACGATTGCTCACTTAAGTATCTAGCCATTATCAGATTTACTAATTAAGTAATCTACATATTCAAGAAATTCATCCTACTAAAGATATATATTCAAGGTATCTCTCTTAAAATGGTAAATTTTTATCTGGCTTCGCTCGATCCATTGCAGATATCAAATTATAACGGCGATTTGGTTATTATATTAGAACAATATATTAAATAGAACATTAATTAATTATATGAATATATATAAATTTGATAATCCAGCACCTCTACAGTGCGATGAATTAATGTTCCAATACACAGAGGGATAAGATTTGCACGTGAACATTTCTTTTGCAATGAGGACTATGTATAGATATGTTAATGCAGAGATAAAAAACAACAGGAAGTGGACCAGCATTTACCTAGATGGATCAAAGGTTGTTCTTGATCAGAAGTACATTACAAAGTATCAATTAGCGGTCAATTATAAAATTAAATACAAAAAACAGATATGATAAGTTCATATTAATAATTATAGTATAAATATATGAAGGTAGTTAATATATAAAATAACACGCAATTCAGAGAGCATTAATGAAAATTATTTGAATAGATATTTAAATGTATTTGAGTATGTTGAACGGGACATAGACAATTTCTTTTTTTTAATTTAATGTTATTTAAAAATTCACGTCTAGAGTAATAGTTTTTGTAAAAAAAAATGATTTTTTATTGTATTTTAACTAAATTGGTGAAATTTTTTACAAATAGTTTGGAAATTAATAGAGCATAATAAAGCCCTTTCTCATAGGCCAAAGTATTACATTGAGTTACATGAAAACATTTATAATGTCCGGGGTTTAATAGAAGCTAATGTTATTTTCTTAGGAAAAACTAATTTTATTTTCTTACGGATAAATTAAAGCATATTTAACAAAAAGTAAACATATTTAATTTGCTAAATAGCGGTATACGAGATTCATACTTAACAAGCACCAGATAATAATCTAACACCCCATTTTTATATCTTAAAAATCTGTTCTGACTTACTGAGGGAGCCCCAGCTGGGAATATATTTATTTCTTTTTGCAAATGAAATCGAATTGATAATTCCAAGAGAATTTATGATCCAGTAAAACAATCTGAAATTTTGTTTTACAGGCAATAGAAATACTATTGCAATCATCTGTGTGATACTATTGAGTTCAATCTGTGTGATTGCCAGTATTATATCTACTTGAGAAGCACAATGGGAAAAGATTTATTCATATTTTAAGTTTTAATCTATCCAGTGGATAATTTTTTACTACCAAAACACGGTGGTTTTAATAAACCATTTTGCAACAGTTAAAACTAAATATTTAGTAAAAAATTATTCTTATCATTATTTTCATTATTGAGCTCATCAGCAACTCCATATCTTATTATTTTTTAAATATTGATGCCAAAGTAGAGTTAATTAACAAAGAATGAAACATTTTACAAAGTACCGATCGAATTTTTAGATTTGAAAAGAAATCGGCAAGAATGAAACAACCATTATAAATGCCATGAGATTCAAAGCTGTTTGAAACATTAAAACTAGTATCCTATATCCTTAAAAAATGTTAAAAATTGTACATTAAAAAATTACCATAAACAGATCAGTAGGAGTATCAAGATATAAATACGGTACCTCTACCCTCTTCCTGAAATGAAGGAAAATTGGATTTCATTCCATTCAAAACCTTTTGGATGATTATTTATTTTTTAGATTACTCAAAAGGAATAAGGGAAGATAAGGAAATAAATAAAAAAGGAAAGAGAAAAATCAAAATCTTAAGAAAACAACAAATTAAATAAAAATTTTTTGACACAAAATTTTGCACAAAAAGTTTTGTTTGAAATTCTGAACCTAAAGAAAAATTTGTGTTAACTCAATATTTCACATTGCCAGCCTCCATGGTGTGAGTGGTAGCGTCTTGGCCTTTCATTCAGAGGTCCCAGGTTCGAATCACGGTCAGGCATGGCATTTTCACACATTCTACAAATTATTCATCTCATCCTCTGAAGCATGCTTGTCTACTTTAGAGTTAAATAATTTCCAAAGATTAGTTTTGTTTCAACTTTCTATTCATGTTACATTGCAATTCGTAAATTTTATATAAATACTGGAAAAGTAGTAGTAGTATTTCTTTATTCTTTCTTATATGTTATATGGTATAACAACAAATGAATTTAAATAGGTGATGAAACGTTGCCTTTTTCTGTGGAGAGAACATTACAAAAGATTAACAAGTTTATAAATCTGCAGCTGTGCTAATCTGACAAAGTGTGAGAGAAGCATTCATTCACATCATATTTCCTTTAAAAGAAGCCTCAGTTACCTCTAAGATAGTCTGGTGAGTGAAAATATCTAAGTAAACTATAAACTTTTCAATAAAATCTCGCATACAAGGATATAACAGTAACAGACTTATGATTGATAAATCGCTCATAAAATTGAATAAAAACAAATACTGGTTTTGGCAGTATAGTAATACAAATACAGTGTTATTTATTGATGCGATGATACAATGTAATATATAAATTATTATCTATTTGGTTACCTCGTTATACAATAACAATAAGAGTTATACAATAACAAGAGATATCTATAACATAAATTTAAATTTTATTATGACTGAATGACTCTTTTAATACTGATACAAATAAAATAATTACACTTTCAAGACGCCGGGCACGTTCTTCAATAACTCTTTCTAAAGGTGTTTTATCCTCCAATCGTTGTAATTCCAGTTCCTTTTTGGCTTGGCTGTCTTTATGTTTTTCCAATGCTCTTTGCAGCTCCGACTTTTGATTTAAAACATTCTTACCTCTGAAATCATAAAATAATACATATATACATATATTGAAATCAAATTCTTCTAAACACACACATATGTATACACATATATATATATATATATATATATATACATATGTATACACATATATATATATATATATATATATATATATCTCTGATGGGAAACTTAAACTGAACTGCTACAGATTAAACACAGTTGCAACATATAACATTTATGAAAGAAACTAAAACATAATAAAGTAAATTCAGAATTTAATTTAATTTATGTTTTCATTTCAACAAAAGTTTACATATTTACCATATTATTAAAAAAGTTATTCGTACTATGCGTCTCTGCACAGTGGTGCGCTTTTGTGTTCAAGTAATCATACTGAGTCACTCACGTGATGCAAAACATTGTAGTCAATGGGGTTGAATATTCGCCTACAGTTCATCAGTTAGTGTGATGATTCGATTCAGAAACTCATCCTTCAAATAACTCCCCAAAAAAAATCACAACTAGACAAATCTGGTAAATGCAGAAATCACCGCTCTTGCTAACAATTTTAAAGGTGAATAAACATGTCTTAGTGAATGGCTTCATGATGTGCAACAAATTGCTCTGTCTTGTTGGAAGAAGCAGTAGTCCTTTCTTTATTCATGATTTTTTAACTTTAGTGTAGAATTCTTTGAAAATTATACAGTTCACTTCTGTATTGACAGTCTAGCCAAAAAAAAAAATACCCACCAGGCTGACTTTGGTAGTTGGGTTTCAATTAACCACACATCTCTGGAACGGTCAACCTAAGACTCTACAAGACTACATTTCACTTACATTCATACATATCATCCTCAGAAGTAATACCTTATGATGGTTCCAGTGGCTAAACAGAAAAAGAGAGTCTAGCCAGAAAATATTGGCCCTATTATATGATTAGTATACTATAACTGATTTTCTCATTGTGAAGTGGATTTTTAAATAAATTACTGAATAAATTCAGTGAGGATTTTAATTCGTCCAATACCTGGTGTTGTGTAAATTAACGTGCCCAGATAAATAAAACCGTGCCTCACTTGACATGAAATCCAGCACATTTGTCCATAGACAATGTTTTGAAGAAGCCAGCTGCAATAATCATGACGTTTAAGTTGTCTGTTCTCTTAAGTTGTTGCATAGTTGCTACACAATAGGCTTTCAAATTTAAATTGTGAAGAATCTTACGCGGCAAGATGTGTTGTATTTTACAACCTTTGTGATGAGTTAGACTGGCTATTTAATTCTGCCTGTTATGAAAAAATTTATAATTATCAAGATGATTGTCAATTTTGGCAATTGATATACATATATATACATATAAACAAGAAGTTGGACAGGAAATAACAAAACAAGTTGTAAGCATTTTTATATACAAAGCATTATGAAAAAATAGCACAGACATTCTAAAAAAAAAAAAATAAAATAAATCTCATGCAAATATATACTAAGAAAAATGAAGACTGAAATTGTGTTACATTCTTCCACAAGAATTTTCTACAGCATGCAGACTATACGCTAAATCCTTGAAGTTATATTTTCGTTCTGTTCATCGCAACAAATTATACGTGAGGTTATCTCTAAAGTAAAGACTGTTTCATTGTAAAAAAGTTTATTCTGAAAACTTTATAAATATTTTTTATTTCTCCTAAACTACATACCTTATACTAGTAGTTCTCTATATAATCGCCAAATGAATTAAGATATTTATCGTAGCCATACCCAGCTTCAATATACTTCGTCGTATTCTTCCGCCGCCAGACCATTTATCCACTGATTAACAGCATTCTTAAGTTCATCGTCACCCGCGAATCGCTTACCACTCAAATATTCTTTCGATTTCCCAAACAAATGATAATCAGAAGGAGCTAAGTCCGGACTATATGGTGGGTGATCGTAAATTTCCCAAACAAATGTTCTCAATAAATCACTTGTCGGACCCGCAACATGTGGACGTTCATTATCGTGCAGCAAGACGACGTCGTCGTTCAACCGTCCACGTCGCCGATATTGAATGGCGCGCCGTAACTTAGGTAGAGTTTCGCAGTGGGCTTGTGATTTTATAGTCATTCCACGCGGCATGAAATCGATCAGCAGTATGCTAAACCGATCCCAAAAGACTACGGGCATCAGTTTGCACCCAAATGGCTGTAGCTTGACCTTTGTCGGTCTGGTTGGTGATTGTGGATGACACCATTCAATTGACTGCCGTTTTATCTCTGGCGTATAATACGAAATCTATGTTTCATCGCCGGTAACAATTGAATTAAGGAACTCATCACCTTTTTCTGTGTAGCGCATCAAAAATTCCAAAGTAGATCACATTCGGATTATTTAAACACGTTCCGTTACGACGTGCGGCACCCAACGTGCACAAACCTTTTTTAAGCCTAAACGGTCATGAACAATCCGACCGATAACAGCTCTTGAAACATCAGGGAAAAGAAGGGTCAGGTTGGAAATCGCTGAGCGACGATCTTTTCCGATTTCATCATCGACGCTTTTCAACAGGTCCTCGGTGATTATCGAGGACCTCCCCGAACGTTCTTCATCGTACACATTAATTCTGTTATTTCTAAACCTTTTACACCATTTTCGGTCGTTTTTTTCATTCATTACATTATCACCGTACAATCACCAACTGCCTATGAATGTCAGCCGGTTTAACGTTTTATTGGGAATAGTTAGTCAAATTATTAATTTTTTCAAATTGCCCACTTCGGGGCATGCGTTTTGGTTGTTTTCCATTTTATCCAACATTCTTTCATTCTTTCTGAGGTTGTTTTCTTCCTTTTTTCTAAAACATTCAACTCACCCCTCTTTTGGATTTCGGGTTTTCTAGGAATTTTTGATTTTCATCTTTTAGTATTTCTCAGACATAAATATTTTCAATTATTTCAGTCTTCTTGAATCTGTTTGAATCATTTGGTTTTGGTTCCTTATTTTTGAAGAATTCAAATACTATTTTTTAAGTCTTATTGTTTGTGACTATAGAATATGATTCCCTTAGTGCTCATGGTGTGTAACAATTTTTCAATTTTTACAGGTTTTTATTGGGGAATAATTTAAAAAAATTAAATTTAGAATAGCTGTATTAAAGGGTAAAGTATGATGATCGTTTCAAAAATGGGGTATCAGTTTTTTTCCAAATCTTTATATTAGGATCCAACTAGTTTATCTAAACCAAAAAAAAAAACAAAAAAAAACAGTAAACATATGTATTATGTATGTATGTGCTTATGTGTGCTGCACTGCCCCCTTGTGTCTCAGGATTGACCAAACTGATCTTTTTTTCAAATTTGGCTTAAATATTTGTAAACATGGGGGCAATGATCGTATTAATCTTTTTTCAAAATTCATTAAGGAGGTGGGTGATATGCAAAAAAAAATTTGATTTTTTTTCTCAGAAATTTCAGAGATCTTTATTTAAGCAAATTTTTTACTTATGCATAAATCCAAAAAAAAACTTTTTATAAATCTCCCTTCTTTTTTGAAAGTTATAGCTATTAAGAATTGTTTACAGTTTTTTAAAATTGTAGATGCCTAACCTAAAATGCAAATTTCAAAGCAAAACCTACATATATTTGTTGAAAAGTCTTTGTTAAAATTTATTCCCCACCTCTAAAAAAAATGTTTTTTTTGCTTTAACTATTTTAATTTTTACTATTAATAGCTGGGAAAATCATACTTAATAATTTATAAAATTCCAGTTTTTTTTAATATTTTTATTAAATCTGCTTTTCCAGTAGACTATTTTAAGTCACTGTATATATAAATGTACAATTGAATATATTATAAATAAACACATATCTGGTTTTGTAGTGCCGCTGCATTAGATTCTCGGCATACATTAGAATTACTATCTATTTATTATTTTACTCCACTGTACGTCAAATATTTTTATGTGGCAAAACTGATTATTTAGTAGATACCATTACATGTAATATACTATAAAGATGGATTATTTACTTGGAGGATTTTAATAATATATATATATATATATTACATAATAATACATACATTTTTTGGTTGAATAATAATTCTCTGTGTAAATTTTGTCGATCGCTAGATTCTAAACATGGATTTTGTATCTTTTTCGGTAAAATAATTCCATCATCAGTTGATGTCGTCGTCATATTTGTCTTGTTTGCATTATTTTTTGATGAAGGCAACAAATTGTTACACCCTCTACTGTCCGGTATCATGCCAGTTACCGAAATATCAACAAGATTTTCACCGCTTTTGCTACCTAGAAAAAACATTAAAAATAAATTATAAAACATTTATGAGATGTATCTACACACATTAAAAAATAAACGATACAAAAATTAGTTTTTTAATTAAGAATAGTTAAAATTATTAACCGTGTACGGTTTGATAAAACAATATTGTTACCTTTTTTGACAATAATTGAAAAATGCTATTCTATCAATAAAACCTAAAACAACTGCCTTTACATTTGCCTAGATGAATCGAAGGGAACCCACCGGGTCGATCTAGTGGTGAACTTGTTATCGCAAATCAGCTGATTTTGAAGTCGAAAGTTCTAAGGTTCAAATCCTAGTAAAGGCGGTTTACTTTTATCGAAATTTGAATATTCTTCTTTTTTCTGTTTAGCCTCAGGAACCACCATAAGGTATTACTTCAGAGGGTGAATGAGGATGTAGATGATTTAGTAGTCTCAGGTCGACCGTTCCTGAGATGTGCGGTTAATTGAAATCCAACCACCAAAGTACACCGGTATCCGCGATTTATCCTCAATTACGTATAAAAGTAATTGCCTTTATTAGGATTTGAACCTTAGAACTCTCAACTTCAAAATCAGCTGATTCATGATGACGAGTACACCGCTATACCAACCCGGTCGGTTGGATTTGAATACTAGATCGTGGTTACTGGTGTTCTTTGGCGGTTGGGTTTCAGTGAACCACACTTCTCAGGAACGGTCAACCTGAGACTGTACAAGACTACACTTCATTTACATCCATACATATATCATCCTCTGAAGTAATACCTTATGGTGGTTCCAGAGGCTAAACAGAAAAAGAAAGAAAAGATGAACTGAAGGAAACCGTACTAAAATTTTGATTCCGCTAAACATTAATTAAACAATTAAATTTAAAATAAAAATACTCAAAATAATATTAAAGTAAATACATGAAGAATATGAAAAATAATTCACAGCTCAAAAATTATTTTAGCACATATTTATAAGGGTAAACAAATGAGGTAAAATATCATGTGAAAAATGTGGTATTGGGTGTCTTGCAAATCTAAAACACGTATGTGTGGCGCATTCCTTTTGGGCTTTTATTTCAGGGTTTGTTCGGGGACTGGAGAAATATCACGGAAAAACACAATCTTGATTTTCTTTAGAGGCACTAGAAAAAACTTTACTTTGATTATACTTTACTAGGGCTGTCAAAAAATGTCAAGTTTTCCAAAATTATAAATGACCTTGAACACAGAACAGTCTTTGAAAGTTTTAGCCTTTATAAGAAGGGGTGTTAGATTGAAAGAAAACTTAAGCTTAACTTACGTGTTAACATTTTTAAAATTTCTTTTTTTAAATTTATTCTCTAAAATTTTTTAGAGGAGGGGGCAACAACATTTTAAAAAATTCTGAAAACTTTTTTTTATTACTTATATTTAAACATTTATTATGAAAATAAAAATAAGAGTTTTAACGGTTTAATTTGAAGCCGGAAAGAGTTTCTAACGAAAAAGCTGTGCAAGATATTATATGATTTGACCCGATGTAACTGGGAATCAAAGATTTCTCATTAAATTGAGGATGTAGAACATAATAAAATCAAGGATAACAGATTAGCATAAAATTGAGAGGAATGGATAGTAGTATCAAACCAGTCAACTGATGGATAATTTACAAAAAGTTAATGTAACATGTTTCAAACAATGTATTTTCTAATCTACTGTCATAATAACTCTTAAGAGGTATGGTGCAAAAAGGAAAGCACGGTAATTAGTCAAAAAAAACTGGGTATAGGATTTTTGCATTTATTGATGTTTCTTGATCTAGGAACCCCCAAAAACAAAAGTAATGTTCGTATGTACGTATGTACATATGTACATATGTACAAGGTGCTGCCCAAAAGTTCGGGGAATTTGAATTTCGCGCGCGAACCATTGTTGGTACGACCTGCTGCCGCTAGATGTGGCTAACAATACTCTTTGTGAATCAGTGTTCCAACAGCTGTGACGATAAGAGGCTGCATTGTTGACTTTCGTGCGGTTGTGTAACGTTGTGTTTTACTGCTTCGGCGAAGTTCTAAACGGCAGATTGAACCTGCATAAAATTTTGCTTCAAGCTTAACAAAACCGGTGCAGAAACCCACGCATGCTTGTGGAAGCATTTGGTGACAATGCTATGAGTAAAAGTAAAACTTTTTTGTGGTAAAAACGATTCAAAGATGGACGAACGACAGTCGATGACGATGAGCGTTCAGGAAGACCATCGACATGCGCAACAACGGAAAACATCGCGAAAGTGCGAGAGACTATCGTTGCAGATCGTAGACAAACAATCCATGATGTTTGTGCAATCGTACAAATGTCATATGGGTCCGTGCAATGCATCTTGTCGGACAATTTGAACATGAGACGCATCGCTGCAAAATTTGTACCGAGACTGTTGAACAGCGACCAGAAAAACAATCGCGTAGCTGTCTGTAGCGAATTGAAAAATTCAGCAACAGATGACCCTAACTTCATCTCCAACATCATAACCGGTGATGAGACACGGGTGTACGGGTTTGATCCTGAAACTAAGCTGCAGTCGTCGCAGTGGAAGTCGCCAAGTTCGCAGCAACGTGAAGTCCATGATGATTATTCTTTTCGACATCAAAGGCATTATCCACAAGGAATTTGTTCCTCTTGGTCAAACCGTCAATGGGATGTTCTATTGTGGAGTTTTGAAGCGGTTACGTGAAAGCAAAACGTTCAGATCTGTGGGGTAACAACAGCCGGGTTCTGCACCATGACAACGCGCCCGCGCACACATCGCTAGCCGTTTTGAATATCTTGTCTTCCAATAAGACGGTAGTGATTCCCCACCTCCCTATTCGCCTGACCTTGCCCCGTGCGACTTTTTGCTGTTTCCGAAAATAAAATTTCAATCGAAAGGCAGTCGTTTTAACACAATTGAGGAGATTCAGGAAGAAACGCAGAACGTGCTTTGAACACTTACATCTGCAGACTTCCAGGGATGCATGGAATCACGGGAAAAACGCTGGGATCATTGTATCAATGCCCAAGAAGATTACTTTGAAGGAGACAGTGGAAATTATAGGTTACGGTAAGCTATTTTATTTTTATGGTAAAATTCCCCGAACTTTTGCGTCGCACCTCGTACAAATGTACATGAATTGGCGTGTTATAATTTTAATAATGTTTGACTGAATAAACTGATTTTGATGAAATTTTGTACAGAGACTCGCATATACGGGGTAATTTATCGGTAACACTTTGGAGTCAGTATCTCCAAGGGACGGGGGTATGTTTTTAGAGATTAAAATTATGCTCGGCACATATGTGCATGTTCACTGCATTTTTTTTAACAGAAAAATGTCTTCTAGGCACAGTATTAGTACAAGTGACCCGAAAAAATACTTTGCAGGCCATATTGGTGGTGGGGGAGTTGATTAAATAAAAAAAATATTGATTTTCAAAATCTTTTTACGTCAAACTTTTTGTATTAAACGTTTAATAATAATATTACAATAAAATTTCTTTGTAATTCAACCTCAACCCCAAAAAGAGAAATCATAGGTAACTTTTTATTTGTTGTACATTCTTGGGTGGAATTTCTTTTTATTCACATCCATTTAAAATAGTAAACGTAGAAAAATATAGAAGGTGATTCTGGTGGTTGGGAACTGAAAGATTAAAATATTTTTAAACTTTTTTGTTTATAAACATATAACCATAATTTTAGAATAAAAGTTCATCATAAATTGCCACCCGTCCCAAAAAAATAAAACTTAGGAAACTTTTTTCATGTATTTTGACAACTTTGGTGTCAGCTTTTTTTAATCAAATTATTAAACTTCTCAAATCTGTTTAATATCCATTTTTTGACTTTGGTATATCGACAGAATGCTGATACTTTTAAAGATAATTACTGAATAATAGAAAAAAAACCCTTAAGGTTAATTAAGAAAATAGAACGGCAAACAACTGTCGTTCAATAAGTAAAAAAAAAGTCAAGCTCATCTCATCTCCTCCTCACTCCTCTTTCCCTTGTTTGCCCCTTTCACAAATGTCATCAACGACACAACAAGTAAACGGTGTTCTCATTAAATCACTTGAAAAACCTAATTTTATAATAAACGTTCTAAACTAAAAATAAAAAAAAAAAAGAAGCTAACTTTCTCTCACGTTGATGTTGATGAAGCGAGGAAAAAGCAGTATTCGTCGACGCATGATATGAGAATTCGTTAGAGTTACGGTGGGGAAGGGCAAAGAAAAAAACAGTTAAACATGACACCGGCCACCGTTCAACCATATCGAAAAACCTCTTCATCCTGTCACTTACCTCTACCTAAAAAATAAACCTCTCACACACAAACACGCGTACACACAAAAACTTTCTTTTAATATTTTGCACTATCGCATACAAAACTCGTATGCAATATATATATATATATATATATATATCTATTCCGTTCAAAACTTCCATTTAAAAACTAAGTTAATACTCTATAATTCTACGAGTAATTATATATTATATAGATAAACTGTACTAACACGATACATTTATTATAAATTAAATTACATACAAAAAGCAAATCATTTGCAATGAAAGCGATTTAATATTAATTGAAGTATATCTAATCGTTAATACTATTATTTCTCTATTAGATACTACCGATTTAAAAAAGACAGAATTATAATTTAATGGAAAAACCAGTTTTGGATGATATTTAGAATTTCCCTTAGGTCGTATATCTAAGTAATATAAATAAATTTTGTAGATAAAAAATTATTAAATACAAATTTAACTGAATAAATAAATAATTTCGTGCATAGGTCCCGGGTTCGAATCTCGGTCAGACACGGCAACTTTTCATACGCTACCAATTTCCACCAGGTTAATGACCATAGCTATAGATGCCCCCGGTCTTTCATTAAAAAATAAAAATAAATAAATAACATTTTTTCACTTATTTATTATTTTTACTTTCTTGTACGATATAAAGGAAATATTGTGATTGCAAAAAATTTCGGTTTTCAGATTTCAAGGGAAATATCCATTTTGACTACCCCTGAATCCATTTTGACTAGTTTCATCGTGACGTGTCTAAAAAAAACCAAAATAAAAAAAAATGGATTTTAGACTTTTTGTTAATTCCAGTAATAAGCCCTCAATGAGAAATTTTGAACGATGTATAATTTTTTTTTTTTTTTTTTTTGTTTTTTCTCTACTCCCCTGGGCCGGACCGACTTGATGGTATTACGCCACCCAGAGGAGTGTCCGTTACTCTAATAGGCCCTCCCCGCCTACCGGCTATATACCGGCATGGCAGGTCAGGCCTACCGGTGGCTCTTTTGAGATTTTTTATTCTCTATTATGTCCTCTATGGAACCACATCATACCTACAAGTCGTGATGTGACCCCCGGATCTTTTATAATACTCTCTTGTCCCTACAGCACACCCCAAGGAGTCCTCAGCGGATCATTGAAACCAGCACACCTAAGCATGCTGGCTCTCACCGCTGAGGCTGACCACCCGACCTAACATACTAGAAACCCGTACTTCTTTCATCTTCATTCTTCTGTTTTAGTACTGTCTTTATATAATCAGCGACCTTCCTCCAGTTCTCCTTACTGCTGAGCATGAAATCCACGGTCTCCTTCGGCGTTTTTCCATGAATACCCGCGTCGTGTCTTAGTCTTATCCATTTATTACATACTAAAAACGTACGCTCAGAATCATCGTCCTGTTCGCAGTACATGCACGCGGGTTCATTCCTTCTTCCCACCTTATGGAGATAACCATTGAAACACCCATGTCCCGTCAGGAACTGGGTGATCCAATAGTCAGTTTCTCCATGCCGCCTGTTAATCCCTGTTAATTCTGGAATTAAGGTTCTTGTCCATCCAGTCACTCCAGCCTCCGCCCATCTCTCCTGCCAGATTCTATGTATGTTTTCCCTGACTTCATTTTCTGCTCTCCCTAAAAACCTGTCGGTTCTATATCTGGCGATAAGTTCAATCGGTAACATTCCCGAAAGCACACAGAGGGCCTCGTAAGAAACAGTTCTATAGGCAGATACTACTCCCAGTAGTATCCCCCCGTGTGCTCTCTTCAACCTGTCTCTATTTCTGCTAATAGTGAGAGCACAACTCCATGCCGGCACGGCATACATCATTGTTGACACTACGGTTGTCGCTAAAACTCTTCTTTTTGATGCCCGAGGAGCGCTCTGCTTTGACAAAATTATATTTAGGCATTTAGTCAGTTTCTCCGCGCTCTGACAGACACTTAGTACCTGCTCAGTAAATCTGCAGTTTTTCTGTAAGATGACTCCAAGATATTTTAACACTGTTACTTCCTCAATATTGTAGTCTCCAATTCGTATATCTACTGGCTGCAATACGCGTTTTCCAGTGAATTTAATGTATTTACATTTTTCAATCGAAAGCTGCAATCCCCTATCAATGTATCGATGTATCATAAGTGGTACTTATTATCACCGGTTCCAGAGTTATAGCTAAATAAGATTTTAATTAATGAAATATTTGGATTTTACAAGGGGAAGGCACATCGGTTCGAATCAGACTTTTTCTCCTTTTTTTAACTTGAAATAAATAAAAAAAAAAGTTAAAAATTATTAACTTCTGATTGTAAGAAATTACACATCAAATTTTTTTATCACAGTTACGTAATTTTGACAGTGACATCATCGCTTCTTTAGAACGGAAATTTTTATTCTTCCAATCATATAAAGTAATCAAGTAAAATTTTTTAAGTCGGAGTTTTTTAAATCTTCATTCCGCTCTAATCAAATTTTTTTTGTTCAATCTCCGGGTTTACCGTTAAGTATTGCTTCGGAAGATGAGATGAATGATTTGTAGCGTATGTGAAAATGACCGGGATTCGAGCCCAGGACCTCCGGATCAAAAAATTTAGCAAAGTATTGCATGACTTTCCCGGCTATTATTAACAAAAATTATATTTAGACCGACTTTTCGTTATTTTATTTTGTTTCTTTCTGAAAAAGCCATAATCTAAAATTTTACAAAAAAAAACTTTGGTCCAAAAAAAGTTACACGTCAAAATCAATCTACAATAAAAATGTTAGTAGTAGTCTAAAATAAAAATTTCAGTATTTCGAGAAATATGTCATGTTTTTACTCAACAAAAGATACAGAAACTATAACGATCCAGATGTTTTTGATTTTAAACTATTCAGCGTAACTGAACGACCGAGAACCAGTTTTCATGAAATTTTCACACGCATTACTTCAAATACATCGTACAGCATATCTAAATTTCAATGAAATTGATCTAGTAGTTTTGAAGGTTTTTGAGCCAAAAAATTTGATATGTATGCCTTTTTTTTTTCTTCAGTCATTTGACTGGTTTGATGCAGCTCAACAAGATTCCTTATCTAGTGCTAATCGTTTTATTTCGGTATACCCCCTACATCCTACATCCCTAATAATTTGTTTTACATATTCCAAACGTTGCCTGCACAATATTTCCCTTCTACCTGTCCCTCCAATATTAAAGCGACTATTCCAGGATGCCTTAATATGCGGCCTATAAGTGTGTCTCTAGTTTTAACTATATTTTTCCAAATACTTCTTTCTTCATCAATATTCCACAATACCGCTTCATTTATCACTTTATCCAACCGTCTGATTTTTAGCATTTTCCTATAGCACCGCATTACAAAAGCTTCTAATCTTTTCTTCTCAGGTACTCCGATGGTCCAAGTTTCACTTCCATATAATTGTAAGCACCAAACATGTACTTTCAAAAATGTTTAAATTAAGTTTTGATGTAAACAAATTATATTTCTGACTGAAGGCTCGTTTCGTCTGTGCTATTCGGCATTTTATATCGCTCCTGCTTCGTCCATCTTTAGTAATTCTACTTCCCAAATATCAATATTCTTCTACCTCCATAATCTTTTCTCTTCCTATTTTCACATTAAGTGGTCCATCTACATTATTTCTATTACATTTCATTACTTTCGTTTTGTTCTCGTTTATTTTCACGCGGTAGTTCTTGCGTAGGACTTCATCCGTACCGTTCATTGCTCCTTCTAAATACTTTTACTCTCCGCTAGAATTACTATATCGTCAGCAAATGGTAGCTTGTTTCTTTTCACCTTGTACTGTTACTCCGAATATAAATTGTTCTTTATCATTAACTGCTAGTTCTATGTTAAGATTAAAAAGTAACGGGGATAGGGAACAACATCCTTGTCGGACTCCCTTTTTTACTACAGCTTCTTTCTTATCTTCTTCGATTATTACAGCTACTGTTTGGTTCCTGTAATGTTAGCAATTGTTCTTCTATTCGAACCCTAATTTTTTAAAAACGCTGAACATTTTATTCCAGTCTACGTTATCGAATGCCTTTCTCGGTCTATAACTGTCAAATATGTTGGTTTGCTTTTCTCCGTAGGCCTATAAATAAATATATAAGAAACCCCCGAATGGCATTTTCGTACTCTCATACCCTCAAAACATTAAAAAAATTAATTTCACCTTTCCCCGCTCCCACCAACTGGCCGAAAGTAATACCGTACTACTTTTCTTTGAAAAGTCGGTAAAATTAATTGGTTATTTTTGAGCTTATCTATGGACTTTATTCGCATCACTTGACTCAGAATCAAATTTTCTACGATTTAAAACTTTTATAGAAATTACTATGTTATTCGATCCCTAATATTTTGTTTATTTACCCCAGATTTCTCGAAAACTTCTGAAAATATAGTTAAAGGAACCTGTTTTTCCGATTTTTTTCTAGGTAGATTTTACATAAGACCGTTCAATTTGGGTTCGAATAATTACAGTCTGGTTAAATTTTATCTAAGGTGCAGAAATCAGGACAAAATATTTCGGTAGCCAACACCGACTAACAAAGCGTTTCCGAAGTTAATTTGTATGAAATTTCGATACTTACGTATTAGCCCGTCGACCATAACCACAATGATTCCATAACTTTGAAAATACTTCAAAGTTACAGGATCATTAACAAATTTTACATATTAAAAATATAAGCATATTGCTTATCGTTATGGATATAAATCAACCAAACTTAACCTACGCTCGCTAACCTCGACTAATTAACAGTATAGTTTTTATTATTTAAATAATAAATAATTGAATTCCAATAATTACTGAACTTATTATTTATAAACACTTTAAACATTACCGTGTTAATTAGTCAAGGTTAGCGAGCGCAGGCTAAGTTTGGTTAAATTATATTTATAAAATAAATAAATATAAATGAATATAAAAAAATCCCTTTCGGCACGCCGGAAGGCGGAAGTAGATTTTACCGGTGCTAAGTAGGTGATAAAGAAGATTTCCACCTTAAAATTAAGAAAAACTTTAAATTTACTCGATACGACAATGGTTGTACGTGAAAAAAGTTTCACATGTTTAGCATACGACAAGTCTCATCTTCTTACAATTCCAACGACATAAGAGCCTTGCCATAAGAGTTGGTCAAATCAAAAATTGTTTCAGACAAAATTTTTAGGTAAATTTTAGAGGATTAACTACTACTTTAAACCGCCGACTCGATACTGTGCCGATTAAGGGAGGTATGATTTTTTTGTCTTCGAAACTCCATTTTTTCTATCCCATGGGCCAGGGGTCGGCAACCTTTTGAGACAGAAGAGTCAAAAATTACAATTTACAAAATTTCAAAGTTTTTAAAGAGCCGCAAAATTTTATTCCAAAGTTTTTAAAAAGCTACAATTTTTTTTCGAAAATAAGTTTATTAAATAACAATTTATAGGTACTTACATTTATAATTATTATTTTAACGCTAATTTTTAAATAATAAAAGCTATAAAATAGATAAATAAAAAAATAGGTAATTTATTAAATATATATTTTAATAAAAACACTTTCGCGGTATTATCCAACAGTAGTACTTTGTTTCTTTTTTGACGATTCTTATCGACTTCAAAAAAGTAGTTAGGTATTTTATTTGGAAAAAAATATGTATAATATGTATTTTAAAAATATAATACTTTTATGTTACCTATCTTTACTTCGGTTTATTACTATTATTATTATTATTATTATTATATATATATGTACATACATAACTTTGAGAAGATAATTCACTTCTAACTCTTTTACTTGAAATAACAAACTATACGTCACAGCCAAAGCACCGGTGAAGACGCCAAATTGTATTGCGTCGAAAGCGAATTAAAACCTACATAGAAACATCCGACGACGGCGTCATTCGAGAGCTTCTGACGGACTGACGACAGTGACGACGCGTGTCACGGGGGAGGGGTGCGGTGAAAAGCGAGTACAAGTGGCAAAGAGATAGAATCGGTGCCTAATCTTCGTTAATCGATTCAGAACGATTTTTAATGTTTTTTTGATAAAATAAATAATATTTGCGTATGGAACTAAAGAGCCGCAGCTTCACATCCAAAGAGCCGCAGGTTGCCGACCCCTGCCCTGGGCCAATGGTTGGTGATATCAAAAAGCTTTATTTACATAATTTTTAGGCCCTTATCTAAAGAATAGTAGTACCTTTAAAGGAATTGAATATTTTACTTAATAAGAAAGTAATAGTGTTCTTTTTTTTTTCGAAAAAGCCCTCTCTATTTTCACCCCCACGGTCCGATTTTGGCCAATAACGAACTCAACCGAGATTTCCGGACGAGTTATTTTTAAGGAACAATTTGAAAGCGAGTGGCGCAAAATTACGGCAGATATCATGTCCATAAGAAAGTGAAATTTATATATATATATATATATATAAACTTTTGAGCTGAGGTGGTTTTGGGGTTTTGGGGTCTGGAGGATGTGAAACGCGAAGATATGTCGAAATTTTCCGAAACTTCCGGAAAATTCAGGGGCTAGAAAAAATGGGGTTTTGAAGACAAAAAATCATATCTCCCGTAATTGGCACAGTAATGGTTTACTGTTAATTACAATAGGTAGCTTTCTTATGAAATCTAATATAATCTTATAAATCTTTCTTATCTTATGATAATATAATGGTTACACTAACAATAACCCAAAAGTTTGCTATTTATTGGTCGACGGGCTAATTCGTAAGTACCGAAATTTGTTCTAAATTTTCACCAATAGTAATGTCCTGAAAGTTTGTTACATTCTCTTCTTGAATCACACACACACACACACACACACACACACACACACACACACATGCACGCACGCACGGTTCTTGTAAGAACATTTTCCTTTAAATTCTTTGTAATTATTATTTCAAAGTTTACCCTTTACTGAATTACTATTAAAAATATTTTCCGTCCACAATCTGGACTTTTTATTTATTTGTTCAGAATTGATGAAATTAGATTTGTTTTTTTCTATGAAAATACACGGAAAATACAATCAAAAGAAAGGTACAGTAAACAGAGCGAAGAAGCTTTTACTTAATGAGTTTAACCTACGTTAAATAGTGAATAAACTATTCGTATTTACGAGTAACCATCCGAGTGTGTAATAAATTTGTTTTTATAATCATTATTATATAATCTACGCAATTATTTTTAATAAATACGCGCGCGCGTAAAATAAACATTCTGAATTCTAACGGGATAGTGGAGGGGAAAAGATGGGTGAGAGAGCGAGAGGTAATCCATTATTTCTCTCTGTTTAGTTTTTGTACCGCATCAGAAAGATACAAATAAACACGAATATAATTTTTTTTTAAACTGTTTACAAACCACTTCAAACGCGGGTGTATTTAATAAAAAAATAAATAATTACAATAAAAATGGTAAATATTTACTTCAGGAAAAATAAATATATAATTTTGAAAATGTTACGCTACTTATAGACAAAAGGTATTAACGATTAAAAAATGTAAATGTCTGCCACTTTTGTAACTTTGGAAGATAAAATTTCCAAATTTATTTACGATTCGAATATATGAGGTGTCATTTTGTGTGTTATCTCTTATCTGATAATAATAATCCTACTGGCTTCTGTAAGTCTGTTTCACGCAAAAGATACCTGAAAAGAACACGACACTATTTGTCATTACAAAATATTTCACCGTTTCAATGCGGTGGCCGTTTTAATGCCTTGCGGTAACAACCGGTTTATATTCCTTTATCGATAAAGGAATATAATCGGAAGACCGTTTGCAGTATATAAAAAAAACAGCTTACATAGAAACTTGTTAGCGGGAATTTGCTAATGGTAATTTTTAGCGTAAGAAAAACGCCGTGCCTGACCAGGATTCGAACCCGGGATCTACGGATGATAGATCGAGACGCTACCGCTCAGCCGCTTTTGAAATTAAATTTTCTAGAAAAATCTTCTTTGTCTTATTCGATATATCTTTCGGTTATCGATAAAAATAGATTTAAAGGTGCGACGGCGCAGGTTCTCAACCAACACAGCCACTACCACTGTTACTGTGCGTGCGAAGCGACCGGCTGGCTGCACCTTCGTAAGTTTTTCACGGTCATCTTCTCGAGGTGTTTGTCGGGTAACGCTAAGAACCCGTACGAAGGACGGATAAGAAAGTATTTAAGAAGAATAAAATAGACGGGATAATTCAAAGTTTCAAGTCCTGTTCTAACAAAATAACGGTCTCAAGAAATTAGAATACACCGATTGTTTTTATTATTGAACATTCTTTAATTGTTTTATATAAGTATTATTCTCAGGAGGACAATGAACAAAATGGGGGACAAGACTAGACGGGAAGGGGGCGAGCGAATCAAACCCTGAATTAAAACATAATTTCACAAACTAATATTTACACATCTATTAATTATTTAAAAAAATAAAATGGCTGCCATTTTTTACATTTTAAAGGTAAAATTTTAGAACTTATTTAATTTTGTAGAAAATGTTGCGGGGTAAAAACGTACACCAAATTTTATTAACATATCAATACGTTCTAAAGAAGAAAAAAATTAGAAGCTTTTGAAATGCGGTGCTATAAGAGAATGTTAAAAATCAGACGGGTGGATAACGTCACAAATGAAGAGGTGTTGCAGCAGATCGATGAAGAAAGAAGCATTTGGAAAAATATAGCTAAAAGAATAGACAGATTTATAGGCCGCATATTAAGGCATCTTGCTGTAGTTTGTTTTGATATCGGAGAGACAGGTAGATGGGAATGATTGTGCAGACAGGCAACGTTTGGAATATATAAAATAAATTGTTAGGGATGTAGGATGTAGGGAGTACAAACTTACAATCCTTCAATATATTCCCCCTCTAATGTACGCTAACCGACGATCTGACAGCTTTTAAATTCCGGTCAGGAAACTAACTTTGTTGAAGTGTCGAATACCCTGGAACACGACAGCAAATAACTGTTCAAGAGCGGTTCTTTCAGCTTTAAAAATAGATGGAATTCGGGAGGAGACGAACAGGGCTGTACGGTAGATGGCGAAGCGTTCCCCAAGTATAATCGACGAAAATAACAACGGAACTCATAATATGTAGAGGCATATTGTCACGCAAAATTGGACATAACTGACGATTTTTTCTGGACGCAGTTTTCGAACTTTCACTGACAAAATATTTTTCCGTATGAAGTTTCTGTACTAACTAGCAGTCATCCCGTTTGGCACTGTCCATAGCAATAAGACTTTATCGTAAGCGAAAATCATCAACTGCTACAATTTCGGCTGCATGCGACATTTATTTAGTCTCGAAGAATATTGATTTTTTTCAAACATTGCTTTGTGATTTCAATTCGGATTTGAAATCGCGTATCCGTATTTCATCGATACATTATTGAATTCAAGAACTGTTTGCGCATTCTATTTCAAAACATATTAGCAGTTCTCAAGTAATTTCGGGAAACATCGCTTTTTTGTCAAAATGTTCCGTTAAAATTCGGTATTGCAGTTTTTGGTATTCTTGTTTCATTTTCGATTTGCCTCACTGTCATGCGACGGTCTTCCTTGATCACCCTGGCAACAATAGCGATGTTTGTGTTGTCTGTAGCAGTAAACGGTCGGCTAGAGCGTGGCCCATCTGCTGTACTCCTGCCGTTCCTAAACCTTTAATGTGGACGCTGCACGGTGTTGCAAATCATCACCTTATCAACTGATAGGGAATGATAAATTATTTACCTTTTAAAAGGTTCGATTTTGATGTATGCGCGTTGCTCGAATTTCGTTATGCGACCCGAGTTCATTTCTGCTTCGCCTTCGGATTGCAATGTCATAGTTACGCTTTTAATAAACCGACAACAAATTATATGATTTTTCTAGTGACACAACAGGCTACGTACTTCCAGTTGCCATGAATCGATCCATGTCTTCGTTTTTGCGTGCATATGCAAAACGCAGTACTTTTGGGACAACTGTCGAAATTGAACGGGGGCCGTTATTTATATAATTTTTTACCGACTTTTTGAAGAAATATATATATATATATATATATATATATATATATATATAGGCTTATATATAAAGTTTTGTGGCTCGAAAATCTACAAAACTACTACATCAATTTCATTGAAATTTAGATATGCTGTAGTAGTGTATCTGAAGTTGTAAATGTGAAAATTTAATGAAGATTGATCGAGTCGTTCTTGAGTAACGCTCAATTTAAGGTCGAAAAAATTTGAGCGTGGCCAGTTAGAAGCGCGGTTCGTTATGATACTGCAAGTCGGAACGTTGACGTTTCTTTATCTGAGGTATCTACCGTTAGCAATATTATTCGGCGTATTCAGATTAGCGTTACCTACTTTGAGGTCATGTTGACTGCGTATGTGTTTTTTTTATCTAAGGGTTATGACGAGTGTGTGTACAGCAGTGGTGTATTTTTCATACACGCTTATGCAGAGAATTAGTGGTGAGCGAGTTGAAACTATTTGTGTGTAGGATCTATTCGTTAATCGAACGTATGTTGCGCGTCGGAGTGCGTTTCTGACTGAGAAATAGAAAATACGAGTATGTCGGAATTATTATTACTGATCTTCTTGTTACAGTAAATTAAAATTATATTTTTACGGTCAAAATCCGTTATATGCCCACAAGGATGCTAGCGAGCGAAGCTAGCGTAAGTTAAGTTAATTTGTAATTAATTTGTTTTGATGACAGTGGCGTCATCTAAGAACTTACTACATGGCGAGCATCGTTGTGGATATATAACGGATTTTTACCGATTTTATTATTATTTATATTTGTGCATAGTTGAATTTTATTTTAATTTTCTTCTTTATCGTCAACTTATTTCTGTTTCTTATTTCTTTCTTAATTCGTTTTCTTTGTAAAATTTTAGATCGGCGTGAGTCGATAATTTTTTTCAAAAGCAAACAAAATAAAATAACGAAACGTCGATCTTTTGGTGCAGAACTGTGCAAGAATTTTATATTACCACGTTTCGGTTGACCGTTTTTATTTTAATAAAAGTTACATATTTCTTAAAATTCTTTTTCGTGTTCAATCGAGGTTATTTTTATACATTTTTCTTAGAATTAAATTCATTACAAATTTTGTTGAAAGTTTTATTCGTTTACTAACAATTTAACGCGAAGTTGTACGACAAACCTAAAAAAAATTTACCCTTAGAACAAAATCAGGGTAAAATGATTCGGATTGGACCGACGTTTACCCAAACCTTTTTCTTTATTTTTACTTGTAGAACATTTCCTGATATTCCTTCCGTTTCCTAGCGAGACAACTTGATTTATTATTAAAATTTACGTATATCTTTTAAGAATATAAAAAGCTCAACCGATAATCGGAAATCCGATTTTCGTAAATTAAAAATAAATAACTGAATAGAAAAAAATAAAAAGAATTTTACTTAAATTAACGGAAACTAATTACAATTAATAATCGCATACAGAACATGATTTAAAAAAAAAAAAAACATTTTAATTGAATACTTAAACAACGACTTTTTAATCGATAAGAGTAAGAAACCTTCAGAAAGCAAGAAATAAACGAAAGAGACAAAGATAGAACTATTATTATTATTTTATATCTAATAAGAAGGGAAATACTTTATTTAAACGTTTTTTTTTTTTGGGAAAGAGCTGAATTTGTTACATTTAATTCAAGTTCCAAAGTTCAATACAAAACCGGTCCTTTCTAATTACCATAAAAACCACACATTCAAAGTAAAAAATCTTTACGTTAAATACATAAAAAATAAATAAAAGGAATAATAAGAAAAAAATGAAAAGAAATAGCGAAAGGCGCAGGGCGGAAGAGGGAGAGGAACAACGATTTAATATTTAAAAGCCACAACTACGAATAGTAAACAGATGTAATAAAAACCTTAGCGGCGGTTTAAAATTTAAACGGACGAAAAAAAGCCGCACACATTAAGGAAAAGAATTCCGAACATAAATTATATGACACCTGAAGACCAAATACGAGTAAATATACGCATCCTATATAATGAACTACAAATAACAACAGAATGAAAAAATAAATTTTAATGTCAAGAGGAAGGAATCCGGTATATTTTATTTTTATTTATTTCATTTTTACTTTCCTGTCTAGATAGCGCTATAGCAGGGCTATAACTCTAGAAGGGAAAGTATTGTAATCGATTCAATTTGCACGTATGAGGTTTTCACCTAATATTGACGTTTTGATACTTACGGAACCCAAAAAAACCGGATGGAAATTTTCCGGATGTTAATGTTCGTGTGTATGTTCAGTGTTGGCCTCTAAATTACCTTATATCTCCAGAACCAACGGATCAATTTTGACTAAACTTGATCGGATTACTTCTATATACAGGACATTGATGCCATTAAATTTTCAACTTAAACGGTGAACGGGGTGAAACTGTAGAGCAAAGTCATCCTCACTAACTCGAGACTTCGTCTAATTAAGGTCATATTTTTCTTAGGCGCATTTGCTAATTAAAAGATAACAATATTTGGACAAAAAAAAAATTGCAACAATATATGCAAAAAAAACCTTTTTTTGTTGTAGTCGTCTGCTATGTTGTGACGTCACAGATGAGCGGTAGAATTAAATAATTCAATAATATTTAAGGTGTAAAAACGTAACTCGGTCTGGCCGGGTCTCGAACTCGACTGCCCGGTCGACACGGTACCTGGTGCGTGAAGCCTCGCGGCTATATCTGTCTGCCGACCGTACATGCGAAGTTTGTTCTATGTAAGTTGTGAAATTACAATAATTTAGTTAGTGCCGATTGCCGCCGCGATTACCACCACAACCACGCGAATTAAATACGGTATGCGCGCGCGCGCTTTAATTAGAATCATTGAATTAAATAAAGGAAAAAATATTATATTATATTTAAGGAAAATTATGAATATTTTCAATTTCAAGTTGTGTGTAAGCCGTGCATCATAAATAGCCCACAATTGTCAGCTTATTTCTTTAATGAATATCTGTAAAATATTTAATATTCTCATAACCACGAGAATAAAAAACGCATCGGGAGTCTACAGGGCGGAACCCCCTGGTCGATCGAGCGAAGCAAGACCTGACCGGCTAGTGTGTGTGTGTGTGTATATATCTTATTGAAGTAAATAAATAATTATTCCGATTAATAAATTTTTACTCTCCCTCCCCCCACAAAAAAAAACAAAAAAAAAATAAAATAAAGGGAAGCTTTTTTTAAGGATCCGTACTTAAAATATCATATTTATTTTGTAATATTGAAAATCTAGTTGCAGCTAGTTAATATTGATGTAGATTACAGAGGAACTTTAAAAAAATCTGGCAAAATGTACCCTAACATTTCCGGCTGTTATAATAAAAAAAAATTAAAAGTTAAAAAAAACCGAACGTAATTTTTAGAGGTGCAAGAATAAACTAAAATAAAAAAAAAAAATCACATACAATTTTTTTGTTTTTTTAACCTCCGGGACCACCGTCACGTATAGCTTCAGAAGATGAAATGAACGAAAATTTTTGTAGCGTGTGAAAACGCGCCATGGCTGACCGGGACTCGAACCCGAGACCTTCGGATGAAAGGCCGAAAACCAACCGCTCGTGCCACGGAGGCCGGCAGAAGTTAAGCTTAACGAAAATTACTTTACAATCGGAAGTTAATAATTATTAATAAATCAATATAATTAAATTAAAACGAAAGAGTTAAAAAAAAGGAGATGAAGTCCAATTCGAACCGACGGACCTTTCCCTTGTAAGATCTAAATATTACATTAATTTATATTTCATTTGGCTCTAATTCTGGAACCGATGAAAATAAGTACCATTTATGAAACATCGTTGAAAAGCTTTCAACGAGGGCTTATTACTGCAGTTAAGAAAAAGTCCAAATTGGATTTTGAGCTTTTTTGGACGCTTTTGATTCAATGGATTGCACAATCAAAAGGGGTGGTGGAAAACTAGAGGTTACAACAGTCCTAAATCCAAAATTTCAACATCCTACGGCTAATAGTTTTTGAGTTATGCGACATAAGTGCGTACAAAAGTCACGCCGAAATTGGTCAAAATGGATACTTCCGTTGAAATCTGAAAACAGAAATTTTTTACTTCCTTTACTTCGTACAAGGAAGTAAAAAAGTTGCCGACCTATGAAAAATAATAATTTTTAGTACGTATTAATTTATTTTTAGTACCTGTAAGAGATTAAACTGTTTAAATTCGTATCGTTTTTCCGATTTGGTTTGTGTGCATTTTGCTTTTTATTAAAGTTCAACTTCCCAAATTTGTGTTTAATTTTAATAGACATTATTTAAAAAATTTTCTGAGAATTAAATTCTGTACAAAGCTGACAAGAAAGTTTTATTTGTTTATCGGTAAATTAACAAAGTATTTTATTCCAAACTTAAAAAAAGGTGTATTTTCACAGAAAAAATGTTTCGTATTTTACCCCGTTTTTCTTAAAACCTAAGTGAGATAGCGGTGTGGGACCACTTTTATTCAATTTCTTAGACGAAACCCATACGCAATCACCAAATTTACCCCTAAATTTATACCCAAGAATTTTAGCACGGTTAAATTTCACAGATGAAGCAGAAAGCAGGGTTAAATATTTCGCTAACCAAACAAAACTCGCTAAGGAACCGTTTTCTGACCTATGTTTATATGACTTTTTTCTTCTTATTTTTACCTATAGAATCATCTCCCGAGAGATTGCCTCGCAATCTGTAATCACTCTGTATATATATACACACGATTACTAGCATAAAATAAAACCACAAATAAAAATCGAATGTGAACCGTAAGAAACTGAATTAAGTCTTAGCCCATAAATATAGTATTTAAACAAAGCTAACATTTACACACACACCATAATAACATAAACAGTATCTTGTGTATGCGCGCGTGTTGAAAAAAATACGGTTACCATGTATAACGGTCACACCTGGTGAACACACAAACACACACACACACACACACACACACACACACACACACACACACACACACACACACACAACAAAAACGTAATGTTTTTTCAATCAAGGTTATATATATGTAGTGTAGTAGCGGCAAACATTTATTATAAAATATAATGTGTACATTACGCTGCAATTATCCGAACACATATTTATTCTACGTATATAAATTGTATGTGCGCGCGTGCGCGAGTATGTATGTGAGTGAGTATATTACTACTGTGTATTAAGCCGCCTGTTGTGCAGCCACTACGCTCTATTATTAATTTTATTTAATAATATTTAATTTAGTTTATAATACGGTGTAGGTATATCACCTGTTATTAAATAACAATTCAATACGTAACCTTGAATGATATTAATAAAAAAACTTTGACACCTGTTATAAATTCTAATTTATAAGTTTTACTTTCCAGGCGAATACGCATAGAATAGCTATGTTTACGAGGAAAGTATGGTGAAAATGTCAAAAATAAGGGATATCGGGTATTTTTTTTGGCAAATCTCTACGTTTTAGGGTCCAATTAGATCATCTTGACAAAAAAAACCATTTGTGCATGTTTGTGTGTTGCTCTGCTTTTGGCCTTATATATCAGGATTGACCGAACCGATTCTCTTTTCAAAATTGCTGAAATATATCTGTATCGGGCTATCGATCACAATAATTTCTTCAAAAATCGTTAAGGAACAGGGAATATCGGAAAAACCAATTTTAATTTTTTTGAGGGGGGTTTTAGAGAAAATTTTATTAAAGCAAATTTGTTACATACAACAATGCATACATAAATAATAAAGAAATTTTTTCAAAAAATCGATTACTCTTAAAATTGAAATGTATATCTTTTCTTTCCCTGTATCTCCCCTCGGTTTAAATATTATTTCAAAAATAATTTGAGTTTATATAATTACTTCATTTATTTCTATAAATGAAGTAATTATATAAACTATCAAGAAATGTGTACAATTTTTTTTTTTGATTATTAATCCCGGGTATAAACTGCAGAAAAGTTTTTCTTACTTAAGCCTTTATTTAAGGATGTGTTTGATTCATCGAAAACTTCCATTTAATCGAATTTCTTACGTTTACATCGACAACACAGCCAGATTATATTCCTTTGTCGATATTCAACTTTACTATGACCAAGATAAAATAGAGTTCGAAGACCATTTACAGTAAATATTTTTTTTTTGCCGATTAATTAATTCACCAAGAAGCTTACGGAGAAGCTTGTATGTGGGAATCTGTAGCATGAGAAAAATACAATGCCTGACCAAGATTCGAACCCGGGACATACAAATGAAAGGTATGTAATAAATTATTGAAGTAACATTTCGAAGGTTGGTAGAAAGTAGTACGGAAATAGGAGTACGGGCGCCAAATCCAAGATGTCAAACAGTCCGCCATCTTAGAATCCAATATTGCAGCGCTTGCCATCTTGGAATTTCCATTTTTCCGAGTGGGAATTACCCTTTACCAATGAAAATTTCCGTTTTCCATTTTTCCCTGTGGGAATTTCCCTTTAAACTTTTTCCCGGTTGGGAAAAAGTTCCTTTTCCCTTTTTTCTGTATTTTGTGAAAAATGTTGTGTATAAGTGAAAAATGAAATATATGCATATGTGTGTGTGTGTGTGAATAAAAGATTCACACACTACCCTACTAAATAAAAATGTAGTAGAGAAAAAGGCATACGGCGCCAAAATCCAAGATGGCGGACGCCGTTATTTTAAAATAAGTCGAATTCAATATGGTGGTAATCAGCCATCTTGGATTGCGACGTCAGTGGCACCGTAGCCTGTCAATAGCACCAACTTTTTTTGTCAGTTTTGTCAAACTCGTTATAGATATATGTATTAAATTATTGAAATATTTAAAAGGTTGGTAGCATGTAGTAGGAAAAAGGGCATACTAGTGCCAAAATCCAAGATGGCGGAACGTCGCTATCATGGAATCGAATAAGGCTGACCACGCCATCTTTCAATTTCCCTTTTTCTCTGTGGGAATTTCACTTTTCCCGTGAGAATTTTCGTTTATCCCTGTGGGAATTTCCCCTTTCCCCTTAAAAGATTGCAACGTTCGCCTTCTTGGAATTTTTACCCTGTGGGAATTTCCATTTTCCCTTGTTCCATTGTGAGAATTCCCTTTTTCGTTTTCCCCCATGAGAATTTCCCTTTTCCGTATTTCCCCATGGGAATTTCCATTTCCCTTTTCCCCGTTGGGGTTTTCCCGTTTTTTTGTATTCAGTGAATAGTGTGTATATAAGTAGTAAAAAATGAAATATATTCTCTCTGTGTGTGTTTGTATGTGTTAATTAATATTCAGACGTACCTCGAGGATGATCCTCCTGGTCGTCGTAGCCGTTGTACCGGGAGCATCATCTGCTACGTAAGGACCCGGACGTGGGTCGTGCCCCAACGGCTTGGGGCGGCGGCAGCGACTGCGTTTGTGCGTTGACGTAGCGGCGCGGATTTGTTGACACTATGAGGTGTGGCGCGCGACTGATGAACAGCTTACGAACTTGGCCTAAGGTTGACCGTCCTATTTTGAAAGTCCGTTAATGGTAGGCGGGAAAGCCTTACACCCTTCCGACCAACAACAGCGCCGGAGTCAAAGCGACCGGGCATGCGCAACACGGATACTAGGTCTTCGTATCCTACGACTGTTCGTGGACGACTGGATGCCTACGCATCCAGTCGTCCACGAACATGTTTTAACAGGAAAACTACCATACACAAACAAGGTTTATCTATAGTTTAACCTTTACGTCACACACACACACACGTCACGACAAATAGGAACATAACCGCCTAACGTGTCACACCCAAACCGACGTTGAAGCCACATGTCGGTTACGAGTAACCTTGAACAGTGTAATTCTAAGAAGCGACCATGCAATCTCTCACCAGTTTAATAGCGTAAGTAACCTTAAACGGCATATCATGTTACACAAAGTGTTTATCGTGTAATTCTCTGAAAGGCCTACGTAATTACTCAGCAGTTTTAAAAGCGTAAGTAACCGGAAACGGCATATGATGTTGCACAAAGTTTAATTCTAAGAAACGACTACTAACGTGTAATTCTAAGAAACGACTACGTATTCTCTCACCAGTTTAATAGCGTAAGTAACCGGAAACGGTATATCATGTTACACAAAGTGTTTATCGTGTAATTCCAAGAAACGGCTATGATCATGTAATTCTAAGAAACGACTACGTATTTTCTCAGTAGCATAAGTAACCTGAAATGGCATATCATGTTACAAAATGTAATTATAAGAAACGACTATCGTGTAATTCTAAGAAACGTTCACGCACTCTCACCAATTTAATAGCGTAGTAACCAGAAACGGCATATCACGTTACACAAAGTTTAATTTTAAGAAACGACTACGCATTGTCTCAGTAAGTGGTATAAGTAAGCGTAAAACCTCGCGCGATTTCATCATTTGTAATCTGTCATTTAATGCGATCACATCATCTGCTGCGAGATTATTATATCGGTTCACAAATTAACACGTGTGATTTCATCTTAATTAACAAGATAATTTTAAATATCTTCAAACAAAAAAAAAAAAAAATATCGTATAAAATAATAATTATTAAAAAACAAATTGTTAACATAACTAACAAATTGTTAAAAAGGTATTAAATAATCAAAAAATTGTTAAAAAATTTATTACATAAATTAAAAAAAAATATTTATATTATTTTCCACCAACTGAAACACACAAAAACACAAAATAAATAACATCTTTCTTTGTTAAAAAAACAATCTTACAATATATTTTTATTTTTTCAGATATAATTAGAAACGGCATCACTGGCGGTTATGCGTGCAATAAACAACGTGATCCGTCTTCGATGGCAGCTGTCTGACTGATGAATTATACGTTCACTCAACCCTTCTTCGGTATCAAACGAACATCCGGAACCGAAGAAGGCAGGCGATTTGACGGCAACGTAAAATGGTAACTATATAAATATGTTATTTATGACCATAAAAGTACGGTCATAATATAAATATTCTAATGACCGATACGAACAGTTTGATGTATCATATCGTAACCAATAACGTTTACAACGATATTCTTCACGATATCGATCGGCTCGATACTTTTTACTCGATTACCTCCGCGATCACGTATGTTTTAGTAATACCAATAAGAAACGACTTGGTAAATTCAAAGACGAGATGAATGGAAAAGCTATTCGGGAATTTGTCGGACTTCGTGCTAAGATGTATACCATTCTCGATTTCAACAAGAAGAAGAATTTTGCAAAGGGTATTCCTAAAGTATACATTGCAAAGGATCATAGACACGATCTGTAAAAAGTCTTTTTAATGATTCCGTTACATTTACAAGCGCGTACGGAATTATAAGCACTTTACACATATTTTCTATTAATAAGTCAAAGAAATCACTTTCGCCTTACGACGATAAACGTTACATATTAGAAAATAAAATCAACACAGTTACATATGGATATTGCAGTATAAACAAAAAGAAACGTAAACACCAACAATGACGACAACACTCCCCAAAAGAGACCAAGAACCGTAAACAAAGTGCTTATAGCCCACGGTCATGACTATTGTAGCCCAACCGTTAACGAAGTCCTAATAGCCCACTACCATGGCTATTGTTAATTTTTTTATACGGATATATATTGCCTTTCTTTTTTTAAGTGAAAAAATTACATTATTAAATAAAAAATTATGAATGTAACAATATAAAATAAATTATTTTCATTAAAATTTCGTATTACTAAAAAAAAACACCTGTAACATAAATCTGTAATTATTTACATGACTGATGCATCATAGTCGAATACGGCGGTAGTCCGTCGCCTCTCCTCTACATATGGCGCATATCATGGCGTAAATCTGTAGCTTATGGACACAAGCCTCGCAATACTCATGATCACAATTCACCAGTTCGACAGATACAGCGTCCACCATGCAGACCGGACACTATCTTCTATCGCTGGTGAGTTGCGGTCATCAGCTTCATCAGACTGTGTTCGATTAGCTCCATATTCACGCCGGGATTCATCACCTATGTGAATCTATCTGTCCGCTTCCAGCAAACCCCTTCTATAAAATAACTTTTCTTTGTATGCAACTACAATAATAATAAATGTAGTCATTATCACCGTGAGAAAGAGAAATACTGCATAAAGAAATAATTACAATTAAAAAAAGTCTACCCTTTATACATTTAAGAGATAAAAAAATATTCGCAACTTTAATTTTACTTCATTCCTACACTCGATCATAATGGATCGTATTGTTTAAATACATACATTTTATAAGGTTACTAAAAACGTTAACAAAAAGGTATATACACCGCTATAACCACAAATGAATAATCCTTCACAAACCCCACTGATCCTAGCTATGAACGCGTTAAGGTACCAGAGTATTACCGAATACGCTTGTGCAGATGGGAAGAAACAGATTATCCATATCTGGAACATTACGGTATATGCCATTATGTCCGTTTTTCTGTTAACCTTATAAAAATTATTAACCGGTCCTTTTCAGGTCAACCTTAAACCCCCCCACAAATCGATCACTAGTTTAGTTTAGTTTACCATCCTAGTTTAGTTTTCAAACTAGGATGGTGATATGATCAACCGTTTTCCGATCCTTCGTAACCATGATGTCGAACAAGAATGATGTCGATCCGTCGTCGTCGTCTGCGAAGTTGCTAATGGAAATCGATAGAATACGAGATTCGAATAAAAAAACATCGCGCTATTACGCAAGGAATAACGAAATCGGAGCAAGTTATGGAAAAGTGTTTTAAATCTATTGTCAAACCGCTTCGCGATCTTAATAAGACGTTTAAACAAAAATACGATGCTATTAAAAAGAACCAAAGGAGGAGGAGGAGGAGGAGAAGGCGATGGATATAAAGAAAGAGGATAGTGTATCTTCACCAACGGTTGTGAGAAGAGTGTTCAGTACTCCAAAAAAGTGATTGTCAAACCTGTAGACCTGCGGTCATGTAAATCACCGGGTTTTCGTTCAAATCATTACTTGCATCTAGCCATAACCGATAAAAGTCAGAAAATCGACAACGTGTACGGAGTGAAAAACGTTAACGATCGATGGATGATTGGAAAAAAGGTTGTGTTCAAAGGAAATACAATTGTTATCGATGAAAAAAGTTATAATGGAACCGACGGCTTGTATCAGTTGATATTTTTTAATGAACCCTACGATTATACGGAAAAAGATTTACACCACTATAAAAAAAATCTTGGAACATAAAGATGCGCATAAGAATCAAAGTACCGGTCGTATAATCTCCAGTAAATCTAACAAGTACAATACTATAATTAAAGAAATGTTCCTCAGAAGCGAAATGCGAGTCAAAACGACAACAAAACTCCAATAACAGAAACAACTCTGTTTATGAAGGCGAAGAAAACTGTTAGACCAGATTACGTCTACTGGGACGATCCGAACGAACTTTGTGATAGACTGCGTCTATTGGTAGCTTCAAGGCGCGCTGGTCATACTGATCATAATAACGATATAATTTCGATCATAGAATTATTGCAAGAAGGTGGATACATAAAGGAGGGGGTGGTAGAGGAAACGTTTTATTTTAAACAGTCTAAAGACGAGTATCGACAAGTTCGGACGTTCTCGCGTTGGAGGCGAACGCGTCAACACTCAACCACCAAATCGAATTGTTGAAACGTTCGACAAAACCGCCGACGGGAATTTCGATATCAAAAAACAACTTTTGTGCAATGTTGGAATACCTGTTGATGATGACGATGGTACAACATTTGGTTACGTTAACAAAATGTACAGTTTGATCAAAAAGTGCTACTGGAATCATTAAACAATGACAGAATTACGACAAAGAACAAGGAGGAGAAAAATATGGTACGACCACCGATCACGGATCCAGATTGTAAAAAGCTTCCTACGAATTAGATGATATCGCTAAACGGTTGAGCGATGAACGCAATGAGAAACACAAAATAGATTTACTTTTTCGACCGAATAACAGTACGTTAAAATGCGAACTTAAATGCAGTGCTGTGATCGATCTGTCATGAAGATAGTTTGGCACCGCTGTTGGGGTTTGATAAAACTAATCTAGCAGCGAATATCCATGAGTCATCGAAGCCGGTTGCCATTAACAACGTGAACACCGTACCAGGTCGAATGCAACGTTATACGAGGCTCCTATACAAACGAATCAGAGGAACACGTGTTGTACGAATTTACGCTAAGCATACCGCCTGGGTTCAAAATAATCGAATCGTTGAAGAATATAATATATCTACCAGTAAATACAAAGAGCTTAGACGAGATCGCTATAAAGTTTACCGATCAAGACGGAAAACTGATAAATTTCCGCGGTGAAACCGTAACAGTGAGATTGCATTTACTAAGAAAACCAAAATTAAAGGAAAATCGACCGATCGGGATAATAAACAATAACGGTAGTAGCGAAACGACACGCAAACCGGTCAGTCGACATGCAAACACCAAAGCGTTAACATCGCGTAACGTGTTGTTCCTTCAAAAACTTGCTTTTACAGTTGTGGTGAATCATAATGGTAGCAATAGCGTGTTGTTCCTTCAAAAACTTGCTTTTACAGTTGTGGTGAACCATAATGGTAGCAATAGAAGCGAATATGTTGGACGTTGGTGAAAGTGTTTCTTTTGACAAAACGATCACCCAGTACGAATATCACACTCATCTACCGTACCCTTCGTCAACTTACAACAACGATGAAAATTTCGGGTGGAAATTCGATGTGTGGAATAAATTAGATTTGGATGAAAACACGGGAAGATTTTGCTTCTACGTACAACTGCGTATGCTGATGGGTTTTGCCGAAGACTACAAACACATAATATTGAACGTCAAACAAGAACTGGTTTTGCTTAGATCTTCCATCGAGGTGAACGCACTAGTATCTTCCAAAGAGGCACCCGATTCCAAGTTGAAAGTGACTAAGGTAGCGTGGAAAATTCTTTATGATCATGTTGCCGATACGATGCGATTGCAATTGTTGAAAGTAGTAGAACAAGATAGACCGTTAGCGATAGCTTTTCGTACATGGCAAATCCACGAATATCCGGCTTTACCACAAACAAACATACATTCATGGATGGTAAATACTTGTGCGCAAACGGAGAAACTGAGATACGTGATATTCGGTTACAGTCGGACAGAAAAGATAAAGCTACAAAGTCAGACACTCTTCGATATGTGCGAATTGGTAACCGTTCGTCTATATTTGAATTCGCAATACTATCTGTACGACAATCTACAGGGTGATGTGAATATGATGTATGAAATGTTCGCCAGCGTTCGGTCTGGTTATTACAACAAACAGCAGGACGAATGTCCCGCTTACAGTTTGGCAGATTTAAAGACCGAGTACCATTAATAGTTATCGATTGTTCCCGTCAGAACGATTCGTTTAAACAGTAACCGTAGATGTGCGAAACGATTTCGAGACCAAAAATAATATACCGGCACACACGTCCGCATACTGTCTAATTATACATGATACCATCGTCACATACACTCCGCTTACGGGAATAGTGAAAAAGATTGTAATGCGGCAGGTATTTAAAATCAATCACGAAGAAGAAGAAGAAGAAGAAGAAGAAGAAGAAGAAGAAGATAAAAAGCAATCACTGACAACATAACAAAAGTTTACGAAATGGTTGTTAACATTGGCTATATTTAAAAGGGTATTGCAGTTAGTATAATTGTAACACTATTAATGGTCGACTTTTCGCATGAAACGTGTACAACGATGAAACCGATACGATGTAGAGTGGAGTTTTTTGCACCATCGCCCGTTAACATTTCGTTAATATGGTGTAATTCATCAACTGTGGGAGCGTAGCCCATTTTTTTACAACACTACCGTATCATCTTCATCATCAAAAAATAAGTCTGCTAACAATGTTAGCAACATCACAGCATCGTTACCTTCGGAAATAGCGTTGCTAATACGAGTTTCTCATTACCAAACGTAACGTTAAATGATAACATTGAAGAAAACCGTAGTGAATGTTACATCATTACAGTGTTACTATGTTAACATAACGGTAAATGTACATAATGATGATGATGATGATGTTACTACGTTAACATAACGTTACATGTACATAACGATGATAGTAACATAGTAACATTAATCATAATCATCATCATGTTAACATAATGTTACATGTAAGATAATTATAAATTTGGAGAAAAAAAGGTGGAGGAGGTTACCCCCACCACGGTGATATAATAAAGGGGACTAAGAAAGTTCTTTGACCTCGCATTCGCAGTTGAGCAACGGTCATGGAAGGAGTTATCGAATATAAGAGAAAGCACCAAAGCCGAACCATAAACTATATCCAAGCGGAAAATGCGCTTTGCAAACCAAATGTTTCTACGTGCAGTGGTTGAAATTGTGTAAAAAGCCGTTGGACCTGGTCAGAGAAGCGGATCGTTTGAAAATACAAACGTAAACAACAAAGAAGAATCGGCCAAGAACGGTTTTTACTATTCCTTCAACGATTTGTGCATAAGATGTTGTTGGTGATGTTAACTCGCACAATTTACCACAATGTAGGAATTGCATCAAGGAAAACATACCGCTGTTATTAGTCTATCGTACCTCGAAGAGGGCTGTCGTAGTAGAGCTCAGTCTGCTGACGAAACCACATCTTTGGTCGGAGGTCTCACTTATAGCTGTAGCCTCTATCTTGGTTTGATGCCAGAAAAATTATTTATGCTTGCTTTGTGGATCACATAAAATCATTTGGAAGAAAAAAAGGTAAAAAAAAGTATAAAATAGAAAAAACTATTAAAAACCGTTTTGAGTGTTTTATAGTAAGCGTTTTCTTTTTCCTGTTTAGCCTCCGGTAACTACCGTTTAGATAATTCTTCAGAGGATGAATGAGTATGTGTGAGTGTAAATGAAGTGTAGTCTTGTACATTCTCAGTTTGAATAGTGTGGTTATCATCATCCTCGAGGTCTAAATTTCACATACATTCACTTGTTTGTGACACACACACACACAATATATATTTCATTTTTCACAACTTGTATACAACATTTTGCACTCAATAAGAAAAAAGGTAAAAGAGAAATTCCCACAGAGAATAAGGGAAATACTCACAGGGAATAAGGGAAATGCCAACAGGGAAAACGGGAAAGGGATTCGATTCCAAGATGGCGGAGTGACCGCAATCTTGGATCTGTTACTCGTACTCCTATTTCCGTACTACTTGCTACTTACCTTCGAAATATTACTTCAATAATCTAATACATATATATAACCACGTTGACAACACTGACACAAAAAAACAAGCTGGCAACACTGACAGGCTACGGCGTCACTGACGTCACAATCAAAGATGGCCAACCACCGCCATATTGTATTTGTGACGTCAGTCCAAGATGGTGGAATGTTTGCCATTTTGTATTTTGTCGCCGTATCCCCATTTCCCCAGTACTAACGACTACAGACATTTCTCTTCATTATCATAGATTACACATAATATTCACCGCCGTCAATGATTACTTCAGTAATTATCAAATCAGAATAGGAAAGCCGATAAAAATTAAACTAATGACAACAGACATTCTTTCTTCAGTATCCCACATTAGAGCTAATATTCACCGCCTTCAAAAATATTTCAGCACCTATTTAATCAGGATAGGATTGCATGGATAGCAATAGGATTAGAACACAACAGCAACATAAACGAATTGTTTGGGCACCCCTATTTTTTGAAAGTCGAAAAAGGAAATAATAATTACGTGCAAAAAGAATGTTTTGGAAATCAATAATACAATGAGATGTCAGCACGTGACGTCACAAGCTCGCAGATTCGCTGGGGCAACCATATTTGGTCTTATAACTCAGGACTTCGTAGACAGATTTTCTTCAAACTTGGTAGGGAGGTACTACCTTTACTATGATTTTTTTTAAATTTTTGAAAAAGATTGGAAAAGCGGGTCGGGATATTTTGGCCAAAATAATATTTCAAATCTATACTTTTACGATTTTCCAAAAAGAATTTTCTTACAGAAGCTGAAGTTTTTTCGATTATAAAAAATTAGGAAAACTTTCCTTTTTAAATTATTATTTTTTTTTAGCTATATCTTGGTTCAGAAAAGAGTTTGTTTTGGAAGTTTTTGTATGCATATTTTCTACATCGGTAGGCTTTTATTAAACCAATATAAGAAGTTTTTGCTTATCCCACACCAATGACCTGTAGTAAAAAAAAAAATTTTTTTGGTTTTTAAAAATTAATTTTTAATTTAAATTCATTTCGCAAGAAATGTAAAGATTCTAGTTTTTTGTTGCCCATACTCTTTAGTATTTCTTCAAAAAAAAAAAAATTAGCCAAAAATGTTCCACCCTTCCAAGGGTTGATAGTTATGGCCGTATATTTATATCTTTTAAAAACAATTTTAAAAAGTTCTTTATTTAGATTTATTATCACCACTTAGGGATTATTTTCTTAAAAATTAATTTTAGCCGAATGATTCTTTCAAAATATGGGATCCGTTATTAAATGAAAAATATTTTAACTTCAATTTCAAATTTTTAATGCTTAAATGGATTCCATAATTTGATCAGTGAAATTTATGTAATTCATTACCGGCTTTATTCAATATTAATTTGTATTTCCAATTTTACTTTCTCCTTTCGCGCCATAGCCTAGCTACAGCTTTAGAAGGGAAAGTATTGTAATCGGTCTAATTTGGGCAACACGGTTTTCACCGGATCTTGACGTTTTGACTCGCAAAAACATAAAAACCGGATGGAAATTTTCCAGATGTTCGTATGTACGTGTTATGTTGACTGTCGTATTCTAAATTACCTTATCTCCAGAACTACTGGGCTGATTTTGACCAAACTTGGTCAGATTACTTCTATATATTGCCATCGATGCCATTTAATTTTCAAATAAAAGGTCAAGGAGGTGAGGGCTGTAATGCCAGGTCACCCTCACTATTCCGAGATTTCTCTTAATTATGATCATATTTATTTTAGGCACATTGTTAACAATTAAAAAACGATATTTGTTAAGAAAAAAATTTAATGCAAAATCGCACCACCACCACAAAAACTGGTCTAAATAAACTAACGGCTAAGTGGATGTACTACGTCCACGTAATAGTGTGTATGTTGTGACGTCATAGGTGAGCGGTAGAATTAAATAAATGAATAATATTTAAAGTACAAAAAAGAATTTTAAGTGGCTAGTACCGCGCAAATTAAATACAGTATGCGCGCGCGCGCTTTAGTCAAAATCATTGAATTAAATAAAAAGAAATATTATACTTAAATAAAATCATAAATATTTTTAATTAAGCCTGCATCAGAAAAAAGTCGCGTGACGGGAAAGTCCTAAAACTGTGTTGTCAGATTTTTTAAAAGATGTATTGTGATCGCAAAAAATTTCGGTTTTCAGATTTTAACGGAAACATCCACTTTGACCATCCCTGAATCCATTTTGACTAGTTTCGGCGTGACGTCTGCACGTAACTAAAAAACGATTAGCCGTAGGATGTTAAAATTTTGGATTTAACACTGTTGTAACATCTAGTTGTGCACCTCCCCTTTTGATCGCAATCGACTGAACCAAAAGTGTCCAAAGAAGCCTACAATCCAAAATATTTGGATTTTGGATTGTAGGCTTCTTTTTGTTTTTTGTTTTTCTTAACTGCGGTAATAAGCCTTCATCGAGAGCTTTTCAACGATATATCATAAGTGGTACTTATTTTCATCGGTTCCAGGGTTATAGCCTTTATAAATAAAGGTTTAATTAATGAAATATCTGTGTCATACAAGGGGATGGCATTTCGGTTAGAATCCGACTTCATCTCCTTTTTTTTCAATTTAAATATATCGATTTATTAATAATTATTGACCTCTGATGTAAAAAACGTTTTACAATAAATAAATATAAGAAGTTATTAATGAAATAAAATTTTATGTACGTTTAAAAATGCGTATGTAATTTAACAGACGTACAAGGAAGTAATGTGGTGTTCACATCGGATTTTTTTATTTGGTTTTAATTTGGTATCGATTATTTTCACTGAAGGATGATCGTATGTAATTTAACAGACGTACAAGGAAGTAATGTGGTGTTCACATCGGATTTTTTTATTTGGTTTTAATTTGGTATCGACTATTTTCACTGAAGGATGATCGGTCGGTAAGTTAAAGAATATAATTACCACATATATAAATTATTATTTTTAATAATTTAAAAAGTAGAACGGGGTTGAGGTTAAAAACAATCGTGTACCTTATGAAATATAAAAATAAATAAACGAATACAAAATAATTACTTACTATAAACATTATAATCATCAAATCGATTGTTTGTCATTGATCTACCTGCAGATAAAGATGATGAAGTGCCTTCAAATATAACCATCTTATCTGATATAGAACGCGAAATATTATGATGGCCGTGACTGTTACGGTGAGATTTATACATTACAATATATATTATACAGATATCTAAACGAGTTATCTATTATTAAAAAGACGTACGCATTTCATATAAAATATTATAATAATGCAAATTATAGCTGAATACTCTGCGTAGCCGATTTATTAATAAAAACATACGGTTCCCAAATATAATCACAAATACTTGCCAAATAAACAAATTTGTCTAACACGATTTATAATAATATATAAATAACGCAAAAATTCTCACAAAAAAGGAAAATATTAAAACAACTGTTTTAACTTAGTCGACAACTTAAGAAATAAATATACCTGTAGGAATGACAAACATAGACTGAAAGTTATTAATATATATATTAAATGTAAAAGAAACCTTTAAAAAGCCAGTGCAAAAAAGTAAGTATAATCCAATAAATTATAACATACAAGCTATTCTTCTCATGTGTTCTCGCGAACACGTGAATTTGACTATGAAGTTTTAATATTTAACGGTTTATTGTTACAGGAAGAAAAAAAATTGGAAATGTATTTTCCCAACTACGCCGGTATAGTAATGAAATAATTTGGTTCTCATTTCGGGTCTGGAATATAATATAGGAGCCAAAGCAATTTTAATTTTAATATTCTCTTAAGCCCTTTAAGTGATAAAGGGAGATAAAAAAAAAACAAAAAAAAACAAAAACAGATATATATATTCGTTAATACATATGTCAGTTACATGTTATATCATTATATCGGATACATATCGATATATATTATTCGCATATATATATATATATATATATATATATATATATGCGAATATATATATATATATATATATATATATATATATTAATAATACATTTTCCTTCCTTGTACGAAGTAAAAAAAGTATTGTGATCGCGAAAAATTTCGGTTTCCAGATTTCAACGGAAATCTGTTCAAAACGTCCATTTTGAACATTCCTGAATCCATTTTGACTTTTCGGCATAACATCTGTACGTACGTATGTATCTTGCATAACTCAAAAACGATTAGCCGTAGAATGTTGAAGTTTTGGATTTAGGGCTGTTTTAACATTTAGCTGTGCACCTTCTCCTTTTGATTGCAATCGACTAGACCAAGTGCCCAAAAAAAGGCCAAAATCCAAAACAATTTGGATTTTGGACGTTTTCTTAACAGCAGTAATAAACCCTTATCGGGAGCTTTTCAACGATGCATAAGCGGTGCTTATTTTCATCGGTTCCAGAGTTATAGTCAAATGAAGTTTTAATTAACGATCTATAAAGGGATGTGTGACATCCCTTATAGATCGTTATAGAACCGATGTGCCATCGGTTCGAATCGGAGTTCATCTCGTTTTTTTCTTTTTTTTTTTTAATTGAAATATATTGATTTATTAATAATTATTAACCTCACATTGTAAAAACGTTTTACTATGAATAATATTTCAATAACAAAAAAAAAAAATTAAAAAATATCAGTTTTTAATCGAATAAAATTGTTATGTACTTTTAAAAAGAAAATGGGTAAATGTAATTTAATAGGTGTACAAGGAAGTCATGTTTTGTTCACATCAACATTTTTGCTTATGTGACTGTTTTTCTTCATAAAATATAGAAGTAGGCATCGGAATGTACCGATCACTAGCGGAAAATCCCGATTCGTTAGTATCAATTTCTAATTTTACTTTCGTTATATCAATATTCGTCATTCAAAAAAAATATACTTTTACACAAGAGGTAATCAATTTCGGACACCTAATAACCCCATTCCGAGACGCCGCCCGCCAGGACAACCAGCCCGAAGGGCCTTTTTATATATATATATCAATTTTAAGAGGTTAATTCTTTGAAATTTTTTTGATTTTTATACAGTATGCATTATAGATAAAAAATTTTCTTTAATAAAGTGTTCTCCAAAACGCCACTAGAAAATTTAAATCGGGTTTTTCACGATATTCTGCCAGCCCTAAACGAATTTTGAAAAAAATGAATATGCCTCGTATAAATTTCAAGAAAATCGGTTCGATCAATTGTCAATTATAAGGTGAAAGACATTGGAAGGCAATTTTTAATACGGATTTAGAGTCAATGTTTGGTGCGGTCTTCTTCACAAACAGTTGTTTAGACCGTTCACATTATCTGGCCGCTTAAATGCTGATGTCTACTTCCACTTTATTCAAGAACTGCCGCAGTTGCTTGAAGATATTCCCCTATCGCTGAGACGCAAAGTATACTTCGGCACAATGGCGCGCCTTCCTACTTTTCTCGTGTCACATCCGATAACATCATCATTTCTCAAGAATGAAAATAATCATCATAATTTTCTCGGGGAAATTATAATTTGTCTGAGAAATGGATCGGTCGTGGAGGTCCACATTCCTGGCCACCAAGATCGCCTGATCTAACAACTTAAGATTTTTGCGTCTGGTAATGAACGAAAGTATTTTATACAAAACAATATGTTCTCTTAAGAAAGTAATTGTCCGCATTAAGGACGGGCGAGCAACTTAAGGACAGCCCTGAAGAAATAGAAAAGGGCAATAAAAGGGATACAGCGGCGTGCTAAGAACTGTGCTGAAAATGGCGGGCTCGTTTTTGAATATTTATTGTAAACTAGTACGTATAAATGCACTTTGGTTTAACGTACTGTTTCTAAATAAAATTCACTTTTCTTTGTTTTATTAAACATATCTTAATACCGTTTTGTTCAGAATTAAATTCTCTACAAGTTATGTTTAAAAATTTTACGTGTTTATTACCCGTTTAACAAAGTTATTGTACGTCAAACGTAAAAAAACTGGGGTTTTTATCCAAATTTATTGGTTTTCACACCAAATTTCTCAAAAACTACTGCAAATATGGTTCTGGGATCTATTTCAATCGATTTTTTTGACAAAAAATCACGAGGAATCTGTAATCTGCTCCCTTAATTAACGTCCAAAAATCTCAGTACGATCTCATTTCACAGGGGTATCTGAAATCCAACCAAATTTTTACTTCCTTTTCTACATAACGGTTAGCGGAAATATAGCTCTAGATGGGAAAGTATTGTAATCGGTCCGATATGGATTTACGCGGTTTTCACCGGATCTTGACGTTTACAAAACCTAAGGAACCAAAAAAACCGGATGGAAATTTCCCGGATGTTAATGTTCGTATGTATATGTATGTATTCGGTGTCGCCCTATAAATCACCTTATATCTCCAGAACTACTGAACCGATTTTCACCAAACGCGGTCAGATCACTTCACATGTACGGTACATTGATGTCATTAAACCTTCAACTTAAAAGGTCAAGGGGGTGAGACTGTAGAGCAAGGTCACCCTCAATATCTCGAAATTTCGCCTAATTAAGAACATATTTTTCTTAGATACATTTGTTAACGATTAAAAAAATAACAATATTTGCGAAATCGCATCTCCACTCCAAAAAATGTTCTAAACTACTGTTATGTTGTCACAGGTGAGCGGTAGAATTAAATTAATGAATAATATTTAAAGTGTAAAAGAGTAAATCTGTTTCGCCGGGTCTCCAACTCGTTCGTTCGGTTAACACGGTACCTAGTGCGTTAAGCCTCACGGCTACATCAGTAGAAAGCGAAATTTGTTCGTGATACACTCCTTATATTCATATATTTTTTTTTAGTTTAGATGAACTAGTTAGATCCTAGACCGCAGATATTCAAACACCCATACACCATTTTAGATATGATCACCGTACTTTCCCCTTTAATTCTATCTATATTCGCAAGAAAAATAAAACTATACCGGTTATAATTTATCTTTGCCGATAAGTTTGAAGCTTAATAATTTTTAAATGTTAAATGTTTTTCAACTATTATGCGTAAATTTGAAAAACTATTACTTAATAGTCCCGATCGGAGAAAAATATTTAAATTCTAAGAATTTAAAATTGTATTTATATTCTTTAAACCATCCAGACTTAAAAGAAATAAATGAAATCACTAAAAGTTTGAAAAACAAACAAAAAAACCGGTAATGAAGATGGAATTACCTATATATATATATCGATTTACGTTATTAAAATTATGGATACATTCGCTGGGAAAAAGTAAAACTACAGAAACGTAAAAAAAATACACAAGAGTAAAACCTCCTTACACCGAAATCGGTTTTTAAAAATTAAAACCTACACTATTTAACAAAAAAAATCACAGAGAACAAAAGATGTTTTACTCACATCAAAACCTCTTCACCAACATATGTGTACAGGCAACAACATTTTTATCAACGAGTACTGAAGTCCTGTAGTTGATACAACATTATCGTACAGGTTTTATATACGTATGACGTAACACGTTAACAAAAATACGTTTCTTTTAAAGAAACTCTTTCCCGTTCATATATATTGAAGGAAGAGGAGGAAACACGCATCGTCAATGCTGTGACGTCAACGGATTGTATCTCTAAAACCTCCACCTCATCCGTATCCCATACCTTTCTGATTATTATAAATGGATCTAAAGAGAACAACGTTTTCAATATGTGAAAATAATAACATCAGCCTGAAATAGAATCTTCGGGAACATAACTGTCAAATTACGTTAACAATATTTTAACACCGAGACTTTTGGCATCCGATTCCGAAATTAATTTTACATTATCGATCCGTGTAAACAAAAACGAATTTTTATTTTTACGATATATTTTTTTTTCTAAAAATAACTACTTTTCATATTTAAATTTTTACTTGAGCACAAATATGAAATAAAAGCGGAAATAAATATTTATTATATTAAGTAATTTTTTTTTAACCCTGCCTCCCGGAACCAGACCCCTAAAATTAAGCATGAACACGGTTCCGGAAGGTGCCTTCGCCTCTGGCCGCCAGATGAGGGAAATGCCAGGCCCGGCTATGCCGTTCTCGCCTCTATCACTCAGCAACCGGGACTCAGTCCTTTGTGCTTCGCCTCTAACAGGGACACTCCCGAAGGGGCTTTTAGCTCAGGGGCTCAAGAGTTCCCGCACTTCATCACCACCACCCACCCGTGCAAGCACGGGCGAACGGCAGCTCCGTACGGAGCTGTCCCTTACCCTGTCGCTTCCCGATATTTCATTTGCAGTATTGCCGACACAAACCCCGTCACACTGTCGAAGTCCACCGAACTGGGTAGCATCGTACCAACGATGGTCCCCACCTTGAAGTGCCCGGTTACGGCATTATAGTCGCGGCGTTCCTTCTCCCACCGCGGGTACTGGAATATCACGTGTTCCGGCGTGTTTAACTGCCGACAGTAGGGTCAGAAGGGGTCTTCAGCTCTCTTCGTCCACACAGATACGCACGAAAGACTCCATGACCGGTCAGGAACTGTGTAAACCAGAATCCCAGTTCACCAAACTTCCTCCCGGTCCATCGGTCAATGTGCGTGATCAAACGATGCGTCCACCTCCCTTTCGTGGACGCATCCCACCCGGCTTGCCAATCTCTGTAGACAGTTGCATTGGCATCAGCATCCATATAAAATCCCTTGAGTTTGTCAATTAATCTGTAGTAGTGCTGCAAATTATTAACTATTGTGTATTATAATTATTATTATTATTGTTGTTGTGAAGATTGTAATTAGTATTTCCAACATTATCAGTTAAAAAATTGTTACCGGATGTAATTCTGAAGGAAATACGATATAAAAAACTTACTACGGGGCGTTTACCAAGTTTTGTTACTACCGTGATTATTCGATTTTGCATCTTTGATTGCTCATAACTGAAAAAGGAAGGTATTAAACGAGAAACGGTGGTTTTCATTAACGTTTTTCATGTAAAATATTAATTTAAAATCACGTATCGCATTCCTATTTAAAAATAAAAAATATGTAAAAAAAGGTTTTTAAAACACCACTCTTAAATTAAACGCACGAAAAGGTAAAAAATAATTTTACAACGGTATCTCAGAATGGATTTGACTACAAGCTTTGGTGATATGTATGCTTTGGTGTGGTGATATGTAAGATTAAAAGTCAGAGCTTAGATCCACCGGATGGGTGTAGCGGTGAACGCGCCTTCACAAATCAGTCGATTAGGAAGTCGAGAGTTCTAGCGTTCAAGTCCTAGTAAAGTCAGTTATTTTTACACGGATTTGAATACTAGATCGTGGATACCGGTGTTGTTCTTTGGTAGTAGGGTTTTCAATTAACCACACATCTCAGGAACGGTCGAACTGAGATTGTACAAGACTATACTTCATTTACACTCGCAGATATCATCCTCTGAAGTATTATCTGAAAGGTAATTACCGGAGGTTAAACAGGAAAAAGAAAGGAAAAAGTCATAGCTTCAAATTAAAAATTTGATGTTTTTGCCAATTTTTTCATGAGTGGGGGGTGCAGCACCCCACTCTTTAAGCCGTTTATTAGGCCAGGTTGCGAAACCTTGTCGTTCTGGCATCTAATTTTGGCTTTCTTATATATCACCCTTCATGTTACAACATAAAAACCTTATAAACGTAAGTAAAAATCCAGTTTATTTCCTCTAACTCTGGTTCCTATAAACCGATTCGTTTGAAAATCAATAAGGACTCTATTTCTACTAGATTTATGTTACCTTATCACGGATCATCAAAACAAGTTAAAAATTGTACCCGGTAGAATGAAAAGAATCAGAGAATCTACCCAAAAACCATATTTTTGGCTCTAACTGCAATTCCTATAAATTGATTCGCTTGAAAATTAATACAGAATTCTATTCTCGATAGGTTTAAATCACTCCACGAAGTTCCCTCAATCGGTTTAGATTTGCGTCCGGTAAAGCGGACGAAAGTATACAGAGTGTTCCGAAACGTATTCACCGAAATTCAGGTATTTATTCAAGACACCAAAATAAGCAAAAACTAATAAGCGCCACTTTGCTTTGTTTTCCTTCTAGACGCCATTTTGTGATTTTCAATTAAAAAAATTATTTCTCAGGAACGAATAAACCTACTTTAATTAAATTTGGCAAATGTAACACTAGCGTCTTATTCTACGAAGAAATTTTGAAAACGTCGCCTTAAAAAATTTCAAAATGGCGGCTATCTTAATTTTTCAATCTTCGTTATCTTTGTAATTATTTGTTTGATCATTTTTTTTAAATTTTATTAATTTACTACTAATAATTTTTATTACATTTAGTGGAGGAAATAAAAATTATCAGCCTGCATTACAGTATAAAAGAGCGTACTGCCGGGTTAATTGTCTGCAGCAATAACTCGATTGTTTGTCAAAGGATTTTTACAGATGAGGTGTCATTTTGTTCAAAATAAAACGCTTAATAAACTTTTAATAAGTAAAACTTTGATCAAACAAATAATAACCTACCTGGTTCCGTTGACCAACTGTGATCGAACTTGGATTTCTATTTACGTTCTATAAATAGAAATTATCGTACGAAATTTCATACAAATCAGTCCAACCGGTCTGAAGATATCAAGCAAACTTTTTTTGTGGGTTAGATAAGGAGCTCGTGAAATATGAATACCTTCAAAAACCTCAACGCAAAATTAACCCCCCCCCCAACCTTAGGTTAGCGTACTTTCCCTTATTTAATATACCGGGTGATTCAAGAAGTATTTCTCAACTTTAAAAGCGTTTAAAATTTATTGAGATAATAGATTCGGTTGAGGTCTCATTTCATAGAAAATCATCTAGTTTGTAACCCGACACTCACTTTGGTTCAATATGGCAATACCCCGCCTGAAGTCGATTTCTTTCCAGACTGTAGCCGGCAACTCAGACATTACCTCTGCAGCTTCGGCGTAAATTCTAAATCTTAGTTCGACAAGATCGACACGCAAAGGTGGTACACCCGATCTTTAATGAAACCCCATAAGAAGAAAATCTAGCGGGGTCAAATTAGGAAAGCGAGGTGACCGTGCGATTGGACCTTAAAATTACACGCCTAAAAATGTATCGTTGTCTGCAATTCTATCCGTCATTTCCATATAAAACTTCAGTCAAGCAATTTTGTAGTCATCTGTAATGACTTCAAGCGCAATCGTTTACGTAATACGCGCCAAACAGTCGTTTATGGAACGCCAGTCTCACACGACGCACGTCGAGTTGATTTCATTCTGATTACGTCCAAAGCTTTCTCCGAGTTGTTCCGCAGCAGCATCAGGGACGCGTGGGTGTCTTAGTGTTTTTGTGTATTTTAAAGAACCACCTGCCTCAAAGAAGGTTTGGTGCCAAGAGCAAACTGTGCGCCTACTGGGCGCACAGTTACGCACGGTACTAGCTCCGTACCGTATTCTACGAAACTTCTGTAAATTACTTAACCGCAGATGTTGACTACAAATCGTGAAATCAAAACACACAAAGAGCACGTTCCGCACCGGTAAATGTATCCATTTTTAACAACGCTGGTGGCCAGATTCGTTACTAGTGAACTACGCGAGTCAAAATTTGATGTGTTTTTCTACGAAACGAGACCTTAACCGAATCTGTAAGTTATCTAAATAAATTGTTATACGCATTTAAATTTGTAAAGTCTTTTTTAAATTATTCGGTACGGCGTAACTGGCTGTACATTAGAATTATATAGCCGGGAAAATAAAAATATAGCCCGATTATTATTAATACTTTTTTTTTTGTAATCGGACAAAAAAAATAAATTAGCAAATTTTTCATCGTTACAATACTTTTTCTTATTATAAGATGCTACGAAATAAAAATAATAACCGGGAATGTAATGATACATTCGTCCCGCGTACGGTATAGCACCAAATGAAGAAGAAAAAGACGATAGCGACAAGTGGAAGTAGATGGTAGGAGTTTATTGTACCTGCGGTTACAATAACTGTAAACAAAGAATATGTACCTGATTTAAACCGGCGCTCACGATTTTACGTAACGTGAACCGCTTCTTAAACTAGTTCCGAGAATCTAGTGTCGCCTGACTAGATCTATATAAACGGAGTTCTATATAAACGGTACAATAGAACGGTCAATACTAGTAATACATATGGAAACCCGTTAAATATAATTCTTCGTGAAATATTTAGAAGCTTTTATTTTAATTGTATTTCCAATTATTTAAATTTTAGGGGAAAAGGAATACACATATATTTTCTATTACAATAAAAATACAGGTTTTTTTAAGTATTTGCCTTAATGAGACATAAAAAAAAAGTTTTTATTCCAATATTCCCAAGTCCAACAAACTTTGGTCAAAAGAACATTTATACGTACGTATATTGGCCTATACTTGGTCTTATAACTCTGGACCCCCGTTAACCCATTTTCTTCAAACTTGGAAGACAGGTACTCCTTCATAGATTTTTCAAAAAAATTGAAAAGGGGTTTGGGATGTTTTGGCCGGGAAAACTTTAGAAAAAAATTTGTCACATAAGCTGAAGTTTTTTTTTTTTACCGAGGTCATAAATTGCCAATACTTTTTAATTATTATTCATCTCCTACGCAAAAAATTATTTTATATATATATATAATATTTTTTTTTATTTTTGTTTAACTATATCTTGGCTTAAAAAGGAGTTAACGGGAGTTTTTGCATCCATAGTTTATACATCGTTAAGCCTTCAAAACCACTACAAATTCTTTTTGTTCATCCCAATTTAATGACCTACGGTAACGAAAAAAAATATTTTAATTTCATTTTAAGTTAAATCATTAAAATGGATATTTCCGTTGAAATCTGAAAACCAAAATTTTTCACAACTACAATACTTCCTTTATTTCGTACAAGAAAGTAATTATTGAGTTCCTCCCCCCTCCCCCTTTGAGAAGGTACTCCGGGAGTGGTGTCCTTACACCGAAAAGATAGATCGTTTTCTGATAGGAGAAATTTACAAAATTTTATGTTTTTATCGTTAACTATTAAAAATTATATGTTCCAATACGTTTTAGTTCCTTGTACGGACTGTAATCGCGAAAAATTTCTCAACGGAAATATCCATTTTGACCATCCCAGAATCCATTTTGACTACTTTCGGCGTGACGTCTGTACGTACGTATGTATCTCGCATAACTCGATTAGCCGTACAATGTTGACATTTTGGATTTAGGACTGCTGTAACATCTAGTTGTGCACCTCCCATTTTGACTGCAATCGACTGGACCAAAAGTGTCCAAAAAAGCAATATTTTGAGAGCCCAAACTCTCAAAATATTTGGGATTTGGACTTTTTCTTAATTGCAGTAATAAGCTCTAATTGAGAGCTTTTCAACGATACATCCTAAGTAGTACTTATTTTCCTCGGTTCCAGAGTTATAATCCAATAAAATTCTAATTAATGAAATATTTGGATCTTACAAGGGGAAGGAACACGGGTTCAAATCCGAATTCAGTTCCTTTTTTTAATTTAAATATATTGATTTATTAATAATTATTAGCATCTGATTGTAAAAAAAAGCATTACAATAAATAATAATTCAATAATAAAATATATATGAAAAAAAAATTTAGTAAAAAATATAAATAGATAAAAGATATACGTAATTTAAGTGGCGTACAAGGAAGTCATGTAGTGTCTACATCAGATTTTTATTAATCTTATCCATATAATTTTTTTTTTTATCAGCGAAATGTTCACTTAATATTAGTAACTGTTGGGGACCATTCTGAAGAATTCTTTTACAACCGTTTTTAATTTTAAAAAAAAGAAAAAGTCTTGCGCAATTCTATACAATAAGTGCTCTAACTATTTTGCAGCGGAAACGAACTGATTTTCCGAGTACAACGCACTACATAGTTCAATTAACCAGTAGACTCTACGCACAAGCATCAAGTTTCAACTCGCTTATCGCTGTGACTCACTGTCAGGAGGGAGAAAATAGATTTTCTTTACATTTTCACGTAAAAGGATTACGAAAATTTCACTTATGTATTTTTTTTTTGCGGCTTGAAAATCTCAAAAATAGCATTCACGTATAAAATTTTGTAACTTAAATTAAGGTTACGTTGTCTATTGTCGACCTTAAATCGAGGGTAACTGAAGAACGACTTTGCCGACCTTCATAGAATTTTCGTAAGCACAACACCAGATAGACTACTATAACATATCTAAATTTCAAAATAATTTATCAAGTAGTTTTGGAGATTTTCGAGCCACAAACGTATACACATGAACGGTATTTTCGTAATCCTCACAACGTGATAAAAATTCAAAATGTAATGAAAATTCATTCTCTCCCCCTGAACCCACCATGCCACCTGTCGACCTTAAATTGAGCGTAACTCAGAAACGACTCAACCAATCTTCATCAAATTTTATCACGGACAACTTCAGAATAATTAAACTTCAATGAAATCGATCTAGTAATTTTGAAGAATTTGGAGCCACAAATTCTTAATCGTATATATAAACTATATATATATAAGTGAATGGTATTTTCGAACTCCTCATTAGCCTTCGCCCCTATTCCCACCGATCGAACGAAAGTAATACCTTAGCTTTTTTAAAAAAGTCTTAAAAACTGTTATCGCAAAAAGACGAGTAGCCGAGCCCTTATTTTAAATTCAAAAAACCCTTTTCTTTAATAATTCTTAAAATTTGTTCTACTTTAGTTCTGTCTTTTTTTATTCTTTTAACGAAAATGTTTCGTTAAACTAAATGTAAATATCAACTCGTATATACATACTAGCTTATCCATGAGGATACTACGTTATCCTCATGGTTGTGAGAATATTACTGATAAATAATAATTTTATTATTCAGGCTTTATAGAAACCTGAAAAGAAACTAAATTACAAAAGATAGAATAGTAACTACGGTAATTAAAGTTCACAGACCTTTGACGACGAAAAATTCATAACTTATTTCTTTGCCGTGGTGACAGAAATATAATAATGAAGTAAACGGTTAATCTGGGTTTTCCTTAATGAATATCTTTAATTCACAACTTTACCCTCCACGGGGGCGTAAATATAATAAATATTTTTAGTATCTTAATCTGGGTCTTAGACGATACCTGGCATAACACGAATGTATCCTGCAAATTTGAAAGTAATCGGTCATCGGTCGGTTGGTTCTCAAGTGATGCGATAACAAACAGCCAAACTTATATATATACAAGATCGAGAGTGTAGCCTTCAACCTTCTAAATCGGATATAAGAGCACTCCATTGTACCTACCAAAACAGCACCTCAGGAGCATCCCGTTTGTTACCATTTAATGGTGATGATCGGTCTAGCCCTGCACGAGATGCTCGCATACTTCACCACTCTACTCACACGCAGAGTCCCAACGGGAAGCCCGTTATTATTAAACAAACATTTCTTAATTTTAAACGTAAATTTAATTCTATTATTTTTGTAATATTATTCATTCGAACCGTTCAGTTTAAACCCAGCTCGTACAGAAATAGAGACTCACAATTCATTAATTCAATTCATTAAAGAATGTACTTCAACCGGAAAATCTCCACTACTACATACATATAATTTTTTTCGAGATGAAATATATCTAAAAACCTGCTCGCTTCTGCGAAGAAACACGGGTAAAAATTTGGTTGCGATTGATCGAGTAGTTTTTTGTTTATCCCTAAACAAAAGCTTCTTCCTCTTTATATAAAAGAATAGATATCGATCTTGTGAAAACTACCAAATAAATTGAATAGTTACATAAATTTTATTCTGATTGTTATTATGTAATACATTACATAAATCACAGCAAGAATGCGAGTAATTAATTATAAAATAAAACAAAAGTAATTAAGTTTGGCGTTAATTACTTAAAATATTGGTATAAACACGTGAAATTATGTTACAGTAAATAAATAGAGATAATAAATGTAAAAAATAACTAAAAAATAATTCAGAAGGCGTAATTCTAGCAATACATATTGAAATATACTAATTTAAAAAATAAAACCCCCTGAATTTTATATATCTCATTCGATTTGTACATAATAGGCTGAATTAATTTTCATTAAGGCATTCTGAACTGAGAATATCAATTTGTATTTACTTTTTGTGTATTTAAAATTTTCACGTAGCGTTTCTATTTAAAACAATTATTATGGACTAAATCATATATATATTTTTTTCATAATTAAAAGTTTATCATTTTGTGATGCTGCTCTGATCAAGGTTATACAACAGTTTCCCGTAATCCATCCACGCAAATGGTAGGACAGTTCCTTTTTTTAACTATTAAGTCGTAAATCTGCCCGTTAATGACAAGACATACATATTACAAGCTTGTCAAGGTTCGCTTCGCTCATCCTTCCCGACTAGCTAGGAGTCTGTTTTCATTAAATTCATGCTTTTGAGAATAATAATATTAAATAAAAATTAAAGCGTGTTCAATTTATGAAAAATAACAGTAAAGCAACAGTTTGGACAGTACAGAACCCGAAACGTTGAGTGATCTGAAGAATGCGGGTTTCAAAATAGTCGGTCTCCATTTTAAAAAATAATTGTTATAGTTGATTCCACGTCCTTCGTAATGGTAAAAAATGTATTTTACCCGATACTTAGCGTTACCCGACAAACACCATTAGGAGGTGACCGTATTTACGTTTCTCTTTTTGTTTTATTTAAATTTTTGATAACTTTTATGTTATTTAATCAAGTAACCGGAGGCAGGTGCAGTCAGTCGCGATCGCACATATAACAGTGACTGTGTAGGTTGAGCCACCGCGCCGAACACTGTTGCATCCCCTTCAAAAAAACAAAATGAAAAAAAAAACCGAAAATGGTTTTTAAATATTCATCTGAAGCGTATTTGAAAAACCAAATCTATTGAATATCTCGTTTAGTATAATTGGAAATGGGGATAATATGCAATCATTGTACAACATTTTTAGGTAGATTTCATAAGAAAGCTACCTATTGTAATGGGTACCATGATTTGACTTCTGGAAAATTTAGACATATCTTCGTGTTTCGCATCACCCAGATCCCAAAACCACCGTCAGTTCAAAAGTTTATGTATATATATTTCTCTTTCTTGTGGACATGATAACTGCCGTAATTCTGCGCCAATCACTTTCAAATTGTTCCTTAAAAATAACTTGTCCAAAAATCTCGGTCGAGTTCGATATCAGCCAAAATCGGACAATGGGGGTGAAAATATGGGGGGGGGGGGGAAGCTTTTTCGAAAAAACGAAATATCGAATTCGTTTGAAGTTCCTACTATTCTTTGAATATGGGCCTAAGTAAATTTTTTTGATATCACCAACCATTGGCCAAGGGGGTGGAAAAAATGGGGGTTCGAAGACAAAAAAGAATCATATCTCACTTAATAAGTATCAATCGGTTTAAAGTGGTCGTTAGTCCTCTAAACATTTTTACTGTATTTTAATCATCTAAACTCGGAATTTCAAAAACTCCTTTCTTAGTGTGAAAGAAAGAACGTAAGAAGAACGTGTACATACATAATCATCAATTTATCTTCAGTAGTTTTTGCCGGGCATGTTTTGTAGGAAGAATAAAAGAATAAGCTAAAAGATGAAAAGAATAAAAATAGGTAAAAATAAAATGTGGACACTAAATTAACGGTTAGTAAATTTCTACGGTTTCAAGACTGAATGATAAGAGGACTCCGTCGCCCACGAGCTGTTACGACCGAACCCGGGTGGGGCCCCCTCGGAGGACCCGGTTTTTTTTTTTCTTTTTTTAGCCTCCTGAACCACCGTCAGGTATTACTTCAGAGGATGATATTTATGAATGTAAATGAGTTGTGCAGTATAAGGTCGACCGTTCCTTAGATGTGTAGTTAATCGAAACCCAAGCTCCAAAGAACACCGGTATCTACGATCTAGCATTCAAATTCATATAAAAGTAATCGCCTTTACTACGATTTGAACCTTAGAACTCTCGACTTCGAAATCGGCTGATCTGCGATGATGAGTTCATCACTAGACCGACCCGGCGGGTCGCAGACAATTAATCTGGCAGTACGCTTGCGCACCGCAATAAGGTGATAATTAATTATCATTTCCGCCACTAAATGTAATAAAAATTATTAATTAGTAAGTAATAAAATTAAAAAAATTAAAACGATCACCTTGTATTACAGTCCGCTAGCGTACATCTAGGTTAATTGTCTGCCGGCCTCCGTGGCGCGAGTGATAGCGTCTCGGCCTTTCGTCCGGAGGTCCCGGGTTCGAATCCCAGTCGGGAACGGCATTTTCACACACGCTACAAATCATTCATCTCATCGTTAAGTATCGATTCTGAAGATGAGATGAACGATTTGTAGCGTGTGAAAATGCTATTCCCGATCGAAATTCAAACCCGAGACCTCCGGACGAACGGTGGACCCGGAGGTTAAAAAAAAATATCAAACAAATAATTACAAAGATATCAAAGATTAAAAAAAATAAGACGGCCGCTATTTTGAAATCTTTGAAGGTGACGTTTGAAATTTGTTTTTATTTTGTGGGATAAGACCTCTAGTCTTACATCGGCCAAATTTAATTAAAGTAGGTTTACTTGCTCCTGAGAAATAATTTTTTTGTTGAAAATCACAAAACGGAATTCCAGAAAGAAAACAAAGCAAAATAGGACTTACGTCGATAAGAAACCTTTTTGCTCATTTTGGTGTTCTGAATCAGTACTTGGAAGTTCGGAGAGTACGTCCCGGAACTATCCGTATAGAGCTATCCATCAAGAAACGTCTAAAATTTGTTAAAATGATATATCCCGGACCTAAAAAGCAGAAATGTATTTGAAAATTTTTCTTTTTCTTATTTTAGCCTTGATCGAAAGGAGTTTTAGATTTGGAGAAAATTTTACTTACGCAAATTCGTTAAGCTTAAGGTGTCCTTAAAAGGTAAGGCCAAACTCTAGGAAGTGATTCTACTTAAGGTACTGAAGAAAAATGACCGATGAAAATAGGTCCGAAAACGTATATTTTTGTGCCCGTCCGCCACATTGTGTTTTTAAAGAAAAAAATTATTTTTCAAGAACACTAATATTTTTTTGATAGGAAAAAAAATAACGATACTCTTCGTTGACAAATTTCAAAATGGCCAACGTTTCAATTTTTCAATCTTAAATATCTTAGGAATTATTAAATTGTTTTGTATTATAAAACTTACGAATCATTTTTTTGACCTTAGTCGTAAAAATCCGACAGTAAACAACAGAGTTATTGCAAAAAGTCCGACAGTAAACAACAGAGTTATTGCAAAAAGCAGGCTTAAACGATATGGCGGCCATCTTGTTTTTTTTACTATTGTAAATCACTTGATTACTAAACCAAATTTTGTGATTAAAATTGATAAAATTATCAACTTTACAGAAATCACGATAAAAACAAGATATAATGACAATATAAGATAATGACAAGATATCTGTCATATCGGTTTAGGCGTATTTTTTGCAATAAGCCTGTTGTTTGTCGTATATATATATATATATATATATATATATATATTCAAAAACGTTTTTTGGGTCGCTTGCCCTACTATTTTACCTAGGAACATATTTTTAAAAAAATCGGTTAAAAATATGCAATAAATAAAATTTTTTTTTAAAATCTTTGGGGAAAAAGGAATGAGTTTGTGAACAAAATTACATTTTGATGAAAATGACAAAACCGATTTTGATGAAATCGGTTTATTCAGTCAAATGTATAAACTTCCAACACGCTAACACGCGTACGTATTTCGGTACGAGCATTAACCCCACCGTTTTTTTTTTTTTGGGGGGTTCGTGGTTCGTGAAACGTTGAGAAATACAAAAAGAAACCCGTACCCCATTTTTTATCTGATTACAGTACTTTCCGTCTTCAAGCATATCGCAATGATTCTAGGAATGTAAAAATATAATTTCATTTTGTCGTTTTTGAAATATATCAGGTGTTTATACTTTCCTTCAAAAAAAAGAAAGGTTTTACGCGTATTTTAAATTCCAAGACCGTTATAAAAATCACACGAGACAAATATTTTTATATCGGTTTGTGAAATAGCGTCAGAACCTTTAGAATCGGATAAAAACGATTTCCATTTTGTATTTTATAATTTATTTTAGCGATATATTATTTTTTTAAAACTTTATCTGTGTTTGAAACAAAAGATTTTTTTAATTTCGTATCTTTTCTATAATTAATTTTTATGTCCATTTCGAAATTTCAGCCAAATCGTTCGGTAAAGTAAATTATATAATACAGAAAATTAAAGATGTAAAGTTCTTTTTATTACGGCATTGTATAAAACTATAAAAACTGATTATTTTTTTTAAGGGACTTGACCGCTATACCGTTTCAAAATAAATAGGTTTTTTTTATAAATAGATTATATTCTGATATCGTTTCTACTTAATTTATATTTTTACTATAATGTCAAACGTTTTAGCGTAGATGGATTTTACATTGTATTTACGTCGGAAGAGGAAATGTGGAAGGGAGTGCGGTAACGAAAGATAGCTTACAGAAACACGTATACGCACATCCTCCCGCGTACGCGTGACATAGCTTTATCTGTTTATTTCACTTCCTGTTTTGATTGTAACGGTTTGACAAGCTGGACACTCTACTGATAATTTGTATGTTGGTTATGCAGTAACAAAATCGACCTCATTCTCTACTTCGTCATCGGTTCGTGACAGTTAGATTTCAAATTACAACGTATAGCGTTTATTTACGAGATTTAAGCGGGGATAAAAGTTTTCGCTTCGTATAAAAAATATATATTAAATAAATTTTCCACGGGAAGACTATTATTAGTTCTTTTTCGAAATTAATCTTTTTTTTTATAGGTAGGGATATTTACGGATGAAACTCTTGTCCGGTGCTTAATAAATTGTAGATTTTGGACTTTAAATGAAAAAGTTAACGAGTAATTTATTTAACAAAATGAAAACAAAAACGAAACAGGGGAAGGTTATTAAATTTTATAGTGATATTTATTATCGAGTAGACTAAAACAAACGCATGAATAAAAGTAATACGATTGTAAATTATAATTTTCAATAATCACATGTTTCATCAAATATATTACATATGCGCATACGTAATACCTATTAAATTACATTTACACATTTTTAAAAGCACATAAAATTTTATTTCACTAATAACTTCTGATTTCTTTCAAATATTTTTTGTATTATTATTTATCATAAAAACATTTTTACAATCAGAGGTCAATAATTAATAATATATCAATATATTTAAGTAAAAAAAAAGTCGGAAATGAAGTCTGATTCGAACGGATGTGCCTTCCCTTGTAGAATCCAAATATTTAATTAATTAAAATTTTATTTGGCTATAACTCTGGAACCGATGAAAGTAAGTATCATTTATGATATATCGTTGAAAAGTTCTCGATGAGAGCTTATTACTGCGGTTAAGAAAAAGTCCAAAATCCAAAAAAATTGGATTTTGGGCTTTTTTGGGTACTTTTGGTCCAGTCGATTGCAATCAAAAGGGGAAGCGGAAAACTAGATGTTACAACAGTCTTATATTCAAAATTTTTTCTACGGCTAATCGTTTTTGGGTTACGCGAGAAATATACGTACCTACAGACGTCACGTCGAAACTAATCAAAGTGGATTTAGGGATGGTCAAAAAGGATATTTTTGTTGAAATCTGAAAACCGAGATTTTTCGCAATCACAATACTTCCTTTACTTCGTACAAGGAAGTAAAACGATACTATGAGGCGTTTTACCTAGTTTTATTACTTCCGCGATTTTTCCGTTTTATTCGAAAATGAAGACATTTAAAGACGAACATTTTCCTCCACCGTTTTTCTAGTAAAAGTTTACGTTAAAATCATGTATCACATGTCTACCTTCCTATTTAAAAAGAAACGTTTCATCCAATATAACGGATAAAAATGTCAAATAAATATAAATAAATATTTTGTAACAGATCGCATAACCTTTTATATATATATATATATATATATATATATATATATATATATATATATACAAATGAGTCAAAAGTACGGGAACACCTCAACAATTTTAAGACGTTTCAGATAGAATACTTTCCGGATAAAATATCGATTAATTACTATACCTTTTGACGAAAAATAAAATTTCAACCCCTTTTTTGGGATGGGGTTCATCTTGGGGTTCATCAAATCAGACCATAAATACAATTTTTCGAAATTCTCGAACCCAAGCTACCTAGCGGGTCCAAACTAATTCAGAAACCTTCGCGGGCGTGCGTACAACTCCCCAAAGTTTCATCGCAATCGGATGAAGGGTACAGGAATTCATACGAGGCAAACAAACATACAAACATTCATTTATATATATATATATATATATATATATATATAAATATATGTATATATAAAAGACTGTATATGCACCAATTATAAAATTAATTAATATGATTTTTGAATTGAAAAATCTAATAAAATAATTCCCAGAATTATAATTTAAATAATTTTTAAGAAAATTATTGAAAAATTGACAAAATACTTTTTTATTTTTTTATTTTTAGATTCGACGTACAATAAATAATTTTATTAAACTATCGGCACTGTAATAAAATAGTGCAAAAAACTTTGTAGAGAATTTAATTCTGAGAAAATCTATATAAGTAATGCAAATTGAAAATGAAAAAGAGTTTAAGAAATTTGATGTTTATTTATTTATACAAAAAAAAAAATTCCTGAGATATTCTGTTATAAAATATAAATAAAATAGATTCCCGAACAAACTAACGTGGCGGAGGGTTCACGTAAACACCCTCGTTTGGAACCAGCCGTTTCGCCTGAGGCGAAACTGAAGAAGCAGAATCAAGAAAGATTGAGATTGAGGCTAGAAAAAGCTTTTTTTAAGAGTAGTAATGTACCGAAACCCAAATATTTGGTCATTACAAAGGAGGATGGAAATTTCTCGAGGGTGAGTCCTTTTCTCATCGCTCGGGAGATAACCAAATACGTTGGAGGCCCTGTTAAAGAAATAAGGAAGAATTTCACGGGACTTCATGTTGAGACTGTAAATGATGCCCAGTCTCAAAAGATCCTAGGGCTTAAAAAGATTGGAGAACTGGCTGTACGTGTCGATCCCCACGGTACGCTCAACATCTCAAGGGGTGTGGTCGTCTGTCGGGATCTTCTAAATTGCTCGGAGCAAGAAATTGTTGAGGAGTTGTCATCACAAGGAGTAATAGAGTGTCGCCGATTGAACATGAGGAGGAATGGCGAAGTCCTACCTTCAGCCTCTCATGTTCTCACATTTAACCGGCCTACCTTGCCGGAGAAGATAAGAGCGGGGATACATCGATTGGATGTGCGGGCATTTATCCCGCAGACAATGCGATGCTTCAAGTGCCAACGCTTTGGCCACACCGCTATCAAATGTGAGAGAACGCAAATATGCGTGTGCGGCGAAGAGGTGCATGAGGGAGAGCCGTGTAAAGAGCCCCCTACGTGCATCAATTGCAAGGGACAGCACTGATGTAGATCCAGGAATTGTCCTGTCTACAAAGACGAAGTGGCTGTGCAGGAAGTAAAACCCCTGCAAAAGGTCAGCTACTTCGAAGCAAAGAAGATCGTAAACGCTCGCAGACCTAGAGCAACAACAACCTATGCTCAGGCTGCGGCTGCTGTTCCTGCTCCTGCTCCGGTTGCTGTTGATGAAAGCTCCTACTTTGGCTAACACGATTGAAAGAATTATCGAAAATAAAATGAAGCCTTTCAATGGTAAAGAACATGTAAAGCCAAAGATATTAGTACAGCCTCTTGAAAATAAAACTCCGAAAGTTGCACTTGATCAGAAGAAAACGGACGCTAAACCTGAAATCCAGTTCCGTCTTAGTGAGATACTTATTGATAAGCAGAAAATAACAGCTACAGAATCTGTTACGGAGGCTCCCAAGCCTCCTGCAACTGAGGTGGCCTCTAAACCCCAGAGGCCACAAAAAATCATACATGGGGGGCGAGTGTCCCCCCTTCCACAGGCGGTGACCGGTGCTACCCCCGTGTCGGGGAGCGGCCAGGTTGCCGCCTCTCAATCGGCGTCTGAAACCGGCGCCGATCCATGTCCGTCGTCGTCGGCGGCTTCTGTTGTCTCCGACTCGGAGACGGCAAGCTATACGGGCGACGACGTTATCTGCGAACACGAAGCTGTTCGCAGTATGGAAAAAAAGGAAAAAAGGTTGGCTAATAGGAAAACCAAGACAATAATGTGATTTAATTTAATTTGATCAAATTTAATTCAAAATCAGCGAGTCGATAGTACAATGGAACATCAATGGATTTTTTTCAAACATCTATGAGCTCCAACGCTTGTTACATGATGTAGACCCGATTTGTATATGTCTGCAAGAAACGCATTTCAGCCGAAATGAAAAATTTAAATTAAAAGGATATGATATATTTCGGCGAGATCAACCGCCAAATATAAGAGTTAGAGGTGGAGTAGCCATACTAACATCGACCAGAGCTACCGCCGAAGCTGTTGATCTAAATACAAACCTGCAAGTGGTCGCCATTAGAATGAAGCGTCCGCTTCAGGTCACTGTTTGCAGCATATACTTGCCGAATTTTGATTGGAAGGAGGATGACATAGCGCGACTAATTTCTGAGCTTCCCCCACCTATTTTACTGGTGGGTGATTTTAATGCTCATAATTCTCTCTGGGAATCGGATCGAGTAGATCCCCGCGGAAGAGAATTGGAAAGGTTCCTGATGAATTCTGAACTTATGCTTTTAAACGATGGGTCAGGAACCTTTTTCAATCCCAGAGATGGATCGACGTCCTGTATAGATCTTGCACTGATAAGCGGATCGATAGCACCGAGGTACAGTTTCCATGTTTTAGACGATTTGCATGGAAGCGATCATTTCCCGGTGCAAATTGTAACTGATGTTACAAGAAAAATATATCCCATCTCTAAAAGATGGTTGTTTGAAAAGGCAGATTGGACGAGCTTCACAGCTAGAACGATACTCCCTGAAACAACTGGAGTTATCGGGGACGATGTCGACGCTATAACAAATGCGATACTTGAGTCGGTATCGAGATTCATTCCCAAAACATCTGGGAAACTTACGAAACGACCCGTTCCATGGTGGAACGAAGAAATAAGTGAAGCTATTAAAAGAAAGAAAAGAGCGTATAACGCCTTTAAGAAACGTCCAACCACAGAGAATCTTATTGCCTTTAAAAAATACAGGGCGTATGCAAAACGTCTTATGATAGATTCGAAGAAACGATCCTGGCAACAATACGTGTCATCCATTGATAGAGCTACTTCTGCATCAGATGTTTGGAGAAAACTGAAGGCGATTTGTGGGCGTAAAAACTTTGCCCCCATAACTAGCCTTCAAGATGAAGATGATATTAAGGACACTCCAAACGAAATCGCAGAGATATTATCCAATCACTTCGAGAAGGCCAGCAAAACGGCCAACTACGAAGAAGATTTTCAAATGAAAAAGGAAGAACTTGAAGGTCTACTAAACTTCAGAACTGAGTATAATTACTCATATAATGTACCATTTAAAATGGAAGAATTCGCGAAAGCGTTGGAGATAGCAGGCAACACAGCTGCTGGTCCGGATGAAATCCATTATAATATGATCAGGCCGCTGAATACCACTGCAAAACGCAGATTATTATAACTTTATAATCAAATATGGCGGGATGGAACGTACCCGCAACAGTGGAAAAAAGCTCATATTGTTCCAGTACCAAAGAAAAATAAAAATTTAACAGATCCCAATAGCTGCCGTCCTATTTCCTTGACGTGTGCTATGGGAAAAATACTAGAAAAAATGATTAACAATCGACTCGTCTGGGTTTTGGAAAAAGAAAACCTGATATCACCATATCAAGCAGGTTTTCGACAATACCATTATATATAACAGCTTTATTACAAGGAAACATTGTGTCGGAGTCTTCTTTGATCTTCAGAAGGCCTTCGATATGACCTGGCGTCATGGTATAATGCTCCAGATACATGAATGGGGCATTCGTGGCAAGCTGCCAATCTTATTGAGCAACTATATGAATGACCGTACTTTCCAAGTACGTGTCAACAACGAATATTCATCCACAAAAATCTTGGAAAATGGCATACCACAGGGTTCGCCGTTGAGCGGTACCTTGTTTATGATCGCCATTAATAAATTGATATTAGCCATTCCAGTAGAAATCAGCAAAAGACAAGACTGCTATGGTGAAATATAAACTACAACGGACGATCGACGCCTGAAACGAAGTTGCGAGGAATAATGGATTCCAATTTTCACCAGAAAAAAACGTGCTGTGTACACTTCTGCAGGAAGAGAATTCCTCACCAAAGTCCTACTTTGAGAATTGGCAATGATCCAATACAATATTAAGACAATGTCAGATTTTTAGGACTAGTATTGGACAAATCCCTTACGTGGGGATTACATATACAGGACTTGAGTGACAGATGCAAAAGAGCCCTAAACATTATAAAATGTTTATCGAACTTAAATTGGGGCTCAGACAAAGAGACATTATTGAGATTGTATAAGGCATTGGTTCAATCGAAACTCGACTACGGATGTATTGTATATTCATCCGCTAGGAAGTCGCATTTAAGAAAGTTAGACGTAATTCATAATAGCGGAATAAGATATGCAACAGGCGTTTTCCGCACAAGTCCGGCGGCTAGTCTGATGTCTGAAGCAGGAATAATGCCACTACATTATAGAAGACAGATCCTTTTACTAAGATACGCAGCAAATATTTGGGCTTTTCCTGCCCATATAAATAATAAACGTTTCAACAACCATCCTATGGCTGCATTATACGAACGTCGTGCTACCTATTCCAGACCAGCCGGAATTAGGTACCACGAATTAAGAAGTAAATACGAAATTGCCATTCCAGATACATTAGCAATTTCTACTAGAGAAATACCGCCATGGCTCTTGCCAGCGGTAAATACAATGTTGGATCTCTCTCAAGGAGAAATAAAATAGAAACCAGCAGTGATCATCCAACAGGAATTTTTGGCAACCGTCAGTAGTTACGAAGAACATATTAGAATTTATACTGACGGTTCTAAAACCGAACATGGTGTTGGATGCTCCATATATGTAAATGGAGAAGCCCACTTTTGGAAACTGCCAGATGTAGCCAGTGTCTACACGGCAGAACTTACTGCAATTCAGCAAGCTCTTCGCTACACTAAACACTATTGCGAAGAGAGAGTGCTAATATGTTCCGATTCTTTAAGTGCAGTTGTCGCAATTCGGAACAAGAACATTAAGGATGTCCTAATTGCAAACATCCTGTCCATTTTATACGTTCTAAATCAACGAGGACAGCGATGTGTATTTGTATGGACTCCAGGGCATGATGGTATTACAGGTAATGAGAGCGCAGACGAAGCTGCCAGAAAGGCAACAGTCTGCGATGATTTGTATGCATTTCCTGTAAGAGTGGCAGATGTTAAAAACTGTCTAACTAACGTAGTAAAAAACAAGTGGAATACTGAATGGAGGAGTTTAAATACAAAATTAAACTCAGTAAAAACTTCTCCATATAAATGGAAAAGCGACTTTAAGTTGACTCGCCGTGAACAAGTAGCGGTGACCAGACTTAGAATCGGTCACACGCGATTGACAAATTCATATTTGTTAACCGGCGAAGAGAGACCAATGTGCGGTGTTTGTAATAAAACACTGACAATCAAGCATCTAATAGAAGAGTGTACAATATATAAGGACCTCAGAAAGAGGTTCCGTCTAAGAAATGACATTACTGCTGATCTGGATAATGGAAATGAAGAAAATATAGTTGCATTTTTACAGGCCAGTGGACTTAATGAAAATTAAGTCTATAAAAAAATTAGGCCAGTCTATAAAATGAAAATTTAATGCTGTGATAAAAGAATCTCTAAGCGGTAGTTTTATATATATATATATATATATAAGGGAGTCTCGAAGCGTGGTACGTATAGTGACGGGCGGTAGCCCTCTTGCCTAGGCTATCCTGGCTCTTCTGCACTCAAGAACAGTGAGTCGGGGTGTGTCCAATGATGGCATGGGGGACTCTCAAGGGTAAACTGAGGGCGCGAGGTTATGGGTAAGTGCAATGGACGCCTGTAGCCTATTAATAAGGAGGAGTCAACTGCCACGGCACCATGGCGCGACTGATATACTGCTCAACGGCGGTTCTGGTCGCCCCGAGGGTGCTTAAACAAACTAATAAACGAGACAGGTAGAAGCAAATAATGGTATTGACAACTTGTCAACTGGTCTTTTGGGAACCTTATCTCAAATTTTAATACCTTTTACATCCCGTAAGTGTTGCGTTCGGCTTTTTTATTTGTGTTTTAATGTTTTTGTGTGTGTAGTTTTGTGCTTTTAAATAAAATGTAAGGGCCCTTTACACTCTTACATATGACGATCCTGATGGTGATACTAATTTCTTTTAAAGAATGTGACGAGGGAAATAGATTCCCATTTACCTAAACTCGCAAGTTATAGTTTCTAATGATGAACAGTTGTTTGTTTACGGATGAAAGAAAAAACCAATGCCACATGTATTTATATTACAAACAAAAGAACCGGAAGTAGATGCAGATGTGAATGAAAAAGTGAAAAAATGTGAACAACAACATGGTGTGACAAATTGAGAAAGAATTCAATGTGTTACTGATAACAAATTTATACCGTATTCGTTTTTAAGAACATCTATTTTATTTAAAATTTAGCCATGAATTTTTAATTAATATTGCACGTTCCAATTTCTCTATTATTTATAATTATTTTCATATCAGGATCCCTTGAACAGTTTAACAATGTATTAATAGTAATTAAAAGACGGTAGACTGCCGCAAGGAAAAGAAACACAATTTTTTTTAAATTTACATTTTCTGAAAAAAAAATTAACCCGAAATGGAGATTTCATTGGTTAGATGTTTTAAGCTATTTTAGGTAGATTTCGTAATAAAGCTAGCTTTTTACTAAAAACAAGCAGTAAAAAATTACCTAAGATTTCTTTTTTGCGGTGGGGATGTGTTATGATGGAGTTTTATTGTAATATTCTTACTAAAAAGTGTATTATTTAGGATTTTAATATTAAATAGTTTAAATAAAGCAAAAAAGTTTTTGAAAAGTATAAAAAAATCGTTACTTTTAAATTCCGATTGGCCGCTCCCACCCCCAAAGTATTATTATTTTTTTGGAGTAGCTTACATTACCGTTATGACTAGGGAGACTTTTTAAAAAATTCGGTTAAAAAATATGCAACAGAAAAAAGATAGTTTTTTCAATTTTTTGGGAAGACGGAAATTTGGGACAAAATTAAAAAAATAACATTTTGGCAGCGGGAAGGCGGAGGTAGATTTCACCGGTGCTAAGTAGGGAATAAAAAAGATTTCCACCTTAAAGTTAAGAAAAACTTAAAATTTAGTCCATAACAAAGGTTGCACGTTTAGCATACGAGAAGCTCCATCTTCTTTCAATTCCAGCAATATTTTGGTCATCCCTTGACGTAAGGCTCGATCGTATCAAAAATTGTTTCAGACAAAAGTTTTAGGTAATGTTAAAAAGACTAACGACCACTTTAAATCGATTCGATACTGTACCTATTAAGATAGGTATGAATTTTTTTGTCTTCGAAACCCCATTTTTTCCACCCCCTGGGCCAACGGTTGGTGATATCAAAAACCTTTACTTAGAAAACTTTTAGGCCCTTATCTAAAGATAGTAGAAACTTTAAACGAATTCGATATTTTCCTTAATAAGAAAGTTATAGCGATTTTTTTTTTCCAGAAAGCATTCCCACGGTCCGATTTTGGTCGTTAATGAACTCGGTCCAGATTTTGGGACGAGTTATTTTTAAGGAACAATTTGAAAGTGATTGGCGCAAAATTACGGCAGTCATCGTGTCCACAAGAAAGTGAAATATATATAGAAACATTTATATATAAACTTTTGAACTGACGGTGGTTTTGGTGTTTGGGGGATGTGAAACGCGAAGATATGTCGAAATTTTCCGGAAGTCGAATCACGAACCCATTACAATAGATAGCTTTCTAATGAAATCTACATAAAAAAAAGATAAAATAAGAAGCATGCTCATGTACTGAGCTTAAAATGAAAATGGGTTATGTTGGCAAAACGTAGAGAAAATTGACAATCAACAATATTCCATCCTTTGTAGACATTGACCCCAAAATTTTATCAACTAATCGCCCCGTATACACGAGTCTCTGTAAAAAAATCTTATCAAAATCGGTTTATCCATCATCAGAAATTAAGCTTCAAACACGCCAACATACGTACGTACGAACATAACCCCCTCCACTTTTTTTGGGGTTCCTGCGTTATGAACGTCGAGAAATGAAGAAAACATCCATTCCCCATGTTTTGATCGATTATCATTATTTTCTTGTTGCAGCGTAGCTCAAGAACTAATTTTTCTATTATAAAGCGGTTGAAAGCTCCCTCCATCTAATTCAAAATACCAAAAATAAATTAAATTCAGTTACCTGTTTGGAAGAGGATGGAATTTTTATCATCAATTTCAGCCGAAGATGACGCTCTATTAGTAAAGCTATTTCGAAAACTTTGATTATTGTAGTCTGTTCCAGAATCGATACTACAAGTTTGATCTACCGAACTACTATCGTACTCTTTAGTAATATTATTAACTGTTATTAAAGTACCGCTTTCTGTATTACTTGCCGATGAAGATGAGTCTTGAAACTGAAAAAAAATGAAACAAAATATTAGGCTACTAATTCAAAACAAGACATTTTCGATTTTTGCGGCTTAAAAAACAAAAAAAATCCCTTTCGGCACGCCGGAAGGCGGAGGTAGATTTCACCGGTGCTAAATAGGGGATAAAAAAGATTCCACATTAAAGTTAAGAAAAACTGCAAATTTACCAATACGACAACGGTTGCATGTGAAGAAAATTTCACTTGTTCAGCATACGAAAAACCTATCTTCATACAATTACGACAAAATTTTGGTCATCCCTTGCCGTAAGGGTTGGACATATCAAAAACTGTTTCAAACAAAAGTTTTAGTTTGATTAAAGACTAACGACATTTTAAACAGATCCGATACTGTACCTGTTAAGGGAGGTATGATTTTTTTTATCTTCAAAACTCTATTTATTCCACCCGCTGGGCCAACGGTTCGTGATATCCAAAAAATGTACTTTCATAAGTTTTAAGTTCTTATTCAAAGAATAGTTGGAACTTTAAATGAATTCGATATTTTCCGTAATAAGAAAGTTATAGCGATAAATTGTTTTTTTCGAAAAAGCCCCTCCGTTTTCACCCCGTGGTCCGATTTTGGCCGTTAACGAACTAGCCCGAGATTTTGGAACGAGTTATTTTTAAGGAACATTTTGAAAGTGATTGGCACAAACTTACGGCAGTTATAATTTCCACAAGAAAGTAAAATACATATATATATATATATACTTTTAGACTGACGGTGGGTTTTGGAGTCTGGGAGATATGAAATGCGAAGATAAGTAAAAATGTTCCTGAAGTCAAATCATGGTACCCATTACAATAGGTAGCTTTCCTATGAAATCTGCCTAAACCCGGAAATGAATTTGCATATTATTCCCGGTTACATTAATTTTTTAATTTATCAAGATAAATTTTAAAAAAAAACCAAGAAATTGCGAGCTTCCCAATTACGGGAGGCATATTAAGTTGTTTTAATGTCTATATTGTTTAATAAAATACGTTTTGAGAATTAACAATGTAAAATTGAGAAAATGTTTTTTTTTCATTTTGTGGGCTTCAAAGGGAAGCATTCGGGTAAAATTAATTTTTACGAAAATAATGTTAATAATAAATTTTAAAAAATATAAGCGTTTAAAAAATGCAAGGATACAGTCATACGTTTAAATAAACAGATTTGTAATTTTCTAGGAGGGAGGTGAATATTTTTGGGTAATTTTTTGTCTTTAAGACATACTAAAGAATAAGGGCTATAAAAAATATATTTTACATTTTAAATGCGACGGGTAATTTAAGAGATCATTTAAAATAAATTTTTAATAATTATTTCTTTTTACCACACGCTACTGGAGTGGTACGGGTAAAACAAATTTATAGAAGTTTGAAGGCCTGTCGATGTAGAAAATATAGATGCAAAAAAACTCCATTAACTCCTTTTATGGAGCAAGATATAGCTAAAAAGAATCTGATGTGGTCATCACATGACTTCCTTGTACGCCTATTAAATTACATATACAGATTTTTAAAAGTACATAAAATTTTATTTCATTTATAACTTCTGATATTTTTTCATTTTTTTATTGTTATTATTGAATTAGTATTTATCGTAAAATTTTGTTTTACAATCAGAGGTTAATAATTACTAATAAATCAATATATTTAAATTTAAAAAAAAATTTATTTGTCTATTACTCTGTAATCAATGAAAACAAGTACCGCTTACAATATGTCGTTGAAAAGTTCTCTTTGAGGACTTATTACTACAGTTAAAGTCCAAAATCAAATTTTTTTTTTTGGATATTGGGCTTTTTGGAAACTTTTGATTCAGTCGATTGCAATCAAAGGGGGAAGTGTACAGCTAGATGTTACAACAGTGTTAAGTCGTTGACGAGGTCGAAAAGATTTTTCAAGCGCTAGAACCGACCTTTTTCGACATATTTGCTATTTTCGGACGAAAATTCGGATCCGGTAAAAGGTACTAAATTTTCCCAAAATTTTGATATATATATATGTATATATATATATATATATATATATATATATATATGGTATATCGATATATAATAATAATAAGTATATAATTATAATAATATAAGTATACACCTAACCACTACGAGACATGTACTAACTAATCGGGATTTTTCGCTAGCCATCGGTACATTCCGGTGGTAAGCTGGGGGACGTAAACACACACACACACACACACACACACACACACACACACACACACACACACACACACACACACACACACACACACACACACACACACACACACATACACACACACACACACACACACACACACACACACACACACACACACACACACACACACACACACACACACACACACATACACACATAAATGCTGTTTTAGTAGGGTAGGATATAATTTACACAGAATATTTAACTGAAATGATATGCAGTGGTGTTATTACACTATTTCTATAATTTTCTTTTTACAGCAAATGATAGCTTAAAAGCCAAGTTATACTTCCAAATACAGAAATATTATGAACAAAAACAGATTCTTTTTCCTTTTCAATCCTTTACCTTTATATATTGCACATTATGAAAAGAGTGACATTTGATAATGTAAAAGTTCAAATACCCTATGTATACAGCCGGTAAAATTATTTCCCGATTCAAATAAAATCTTTACAAAAAAGAAAAAAAACAATATGGTGGTGTATAAAAAATTTTCAACGTGTACGACTGATTTGTAAAAAAGTGTATAATATAAATGATGAATCCTAAGAAAATAAAAATGTAAAAACAGGCGAAAGGGAGATGTCCCTTTCCCAGAAAGAATTATCGTTCTGTAAATGCTTCCATATTTTACATTTTAATGAAAGAAATTTCCAACAACAGTTTTTTTAGAATCCGTTGTATTTTTTTTTCGTTAAACGAGCTTTATGATGAGTATTTAAAGTGAAATCTTACAATACAAATCGCCTAAGTTACGCTAGTTAAACGTACTTTAGTAAAAACAAAATCTTCTATATATTTAAAAATCTGATATGAATTCCTTGTACGCCTCTTAAATTCCATACACACATTTTTTTAATATGAAAAGTACGTAAAATTTTATTTCATTAAAACTTCTGATGTTTTTTCATATATATATATATATATATATATAATTTATTATTTATCGTAAAAGTTTTTTTTACAATCACAGGTTAATAATATATCAATATATTTAAATTAAAAAGAAAAAAAATGCTAAAAAAAGGAGATGAAGTCTGATTCGAACCGATGTTCCATTCCCCTTCTAAGATCCATATATTTCATTAATTAAAATTTTATTTGGCTATAAGCTTTTTTGAATACTTTTAATTCAGTCGATTGCAATGAAAAGGGGAGGTGCACCGCTAAATGTTACAACAGTCTTAATCCAAAATTTCAAAATCTTATGGATAATTTTTTTGAGTTATGCGAGATACTTACAGACGTCACGCCGAAACTAGTCAAAATGGATTCAGGGATGGTCAAAATGGATATTTCCGTCGAAATCTAAAAACCACAATTTTTCGCAATAACAATACTTCCTTTACTTCGTACAAGTAAGTAAAATGAATGTTTGTTTGTTTGTTTGTTCATCATACGTTCCTATACTATTCATCCGATTGCGATGAAACGTTGATGTGAGTTGTGCGCACCCCGGCGAAGGTTTCTGAATTAGTTTGGACCCGCTAGGTGGCGCTGGGATCGAGATATTTCGAAAAATTGTATGTACGTCTGATTTGACTGATATTCAGAATATATATGTTACGTAATTCTAGCCGAGAGTAAAAAGGATTTAGAAGAAACAATGAACGGCATAGATGAAGTCCTACGCAAGAACTATCGCATGAAAATAAACAAGAACAAAACAAAAGTAATGAAATGTAGTAGAAATGACAAAGATGGACCACTGAATGTGAAAATAGGAGGAGAAAAGATTATGGAGGTAGAATAATTTTCTTATTTGGGAAGTAGAATTACTAAAGATGGACGAAGCAGGAGCGATATAAAATGCCGAATAGCACAAGCTAAACGAGCCTTCAGTAAGAAATATAATTTGTTTACATCAAAAATTAATTTAAATGTCAGGAAAAGATTTTTGAAAGTGTATTTTTGGAGTGTCGCTTTATATGGAAGTGAAACTCGGACGATCGGAGTGTCTGAGAAGAAAAGATTAGAAGCTTTTGAAATGCGGTGCTATAGGAGAATGTTAAAAATCAGACGGGTGGATAAAGTTACAATTGAAGAGGTATTGTGGCAAATAGATGAAGAAAGAAGCGTTTGGAAAAATATAGTTAAAAGAAGAGACAGACTTATAGGCCACATACTAAGGCATCCTGGAATAGTCGCTTTAATATTGGTAGGACAGGTAGAAGGGAAAAATTGTGTAGGCAGGCCACGTTTGGAATATGTAAAACAAATTGTTAGGGATGTAGGATGTAGAGTATACTGAAATGAAACGACTAGCACTAGATAGGGAATCTTGGAGAGCTGCATCAAACCAGTCAAATGACTAAAGACAAAAATAAAAAAAAATATGTTACGTGAAATGAAATATTTTTGCAATTACTATATCCTTTAAGCGGCGCCAGCCAGTGTCGAGATATTTACCAAATACACAAACAGATTTTCTTCTATATATATATAATTTCGTATGTGTGTCCGATATAAAATAAAAAAACTACTGGACCGATTTACGCGCGGGTTGTTGCAAAATGGTCCGCGGTGTCCGGAAAAAGTTTAAAGCTATTGAAATCCTCGACTTCACCAGTAGAAAGAAAGTTAAGAGTATTTTGAACCGAGTACTGTGTTTAGAGAGTAGTTTGAATTAAATCCGATCGATAGTGCTGATGTAAAAAACTTTTGCGGTCGAAAATCACCAACAGTTCTATGTGAATTTCTTTTAAATTTAAAATGCTGTAGAAGTGTATCTGATGATATTGTCCAAGTGAAAATTTTAAGAAGATTGGTTTAGTCGTTCTCTAGTTACGCTGAACTTAAGTTTGATATAAAATTTTATAATTTGAATCTCCTTTTACGCTCCAAAGAACAGAGCAAAGCGATTTCTGACAATGAAGCCCGGGTAAGCCGGGCTGAGCAGCTAGTTTTAATACTAAATAAGAAAAATTATACTTCTTTTACTTTTCAATTTTTTTGTAAAATTTCAGGTTATGACTTGATATATTTTAAAACAAAATAAAATAAAGAAAAATCGGACTTCTTCTTGTGCAGAAATGCGGAAGAATATTTTTAATTACCTTTTATATATTTTAAAAGTTTTACAAAAGTAAAAAAAAAAATAGGTATATTTCATTAGAAATCAAATTGTTTTAATATAATATTAAAAAAAACACATTATTTCTTATTTTAATAATTTATATAAAATATTATATAGTTATATTACCCACAACAACGGAAAAGATTTTTAGATATGTACAACAAATGAAAATGAAGTTGAACTATAGGTAAGTTAGTATTAACTTCGTTCTGGAAACGGTTCATTTTCCAGTTATAGCTTGCGAAAAAATTCGCTCGGATTTCTGTCGCAAAGGTAAAATAAAACGATTGGAATTTAAATTAAGAAGTCAAATTTCTTAAACTTTAAACTTAACACAGTAGATTTTCTCAGAATTAATCTTTTTAACAAATTTTGAAGCAAATTTTTATTAATTTTTTTCGTTTTTCTTGATAATATCGCCACACAAATTGAAGCTCGTGCGTGGGACATGGAAATATAGCGTATGAAGAATGCTATGCCCGACCAGGATTCGAACCCAGGACCTTCGAATGAAAGGCCAAGACCACTCGCGCCAGAATGGTAATTTTATAAAGTTAATAGTCGGTCAAGGTGTTCACCATCTAAACACTTGCTGTGTTTGATATCCTCACATGTTTGTGAAAATACTAATAAATAACGATGTTGATTACAATAATAATAAAAAACCGATAAAATTTAAACATTTTACAGATCAGATTAGGTCTTTTTCTGTCACCATGGTAACAAAAAACGAAATGAAATAAAAGGATTAACTTATTTTCTTTAATAACTTAACCCTCATTAAGAATATCATGATAATTCTAGTTGGAGATAACGACCAAGCCTCTAAGTTATAAATCTCAAAGGTTCTATTAAAATCCGTCCAGATGTTTTTGCGTTATGCATGCACAGGAACGATCCGCTTTATTACAAGGCTAGTTTTTTTCGGAGGTCGAAGGCTATTTGGGAATTGTAGGCCTTTCCGTTGTTTTTGAAAGTTTCGAAGTTCCTTTCGTCCGAAAGGCCTTTCCGTTCCTTTTATCGTACAGATTTCCGTTTGTTTTACCGTTCTGTCGTATTGTCAAAATAAGTTATAGGACTTGAATAGAGTTATGAATACCTGAATAGAGTTATAGGACCTGAATAGAGTTTGTTCACCACCTAAAATATAGTTTAGGCTAGGTTTCGAGTTTTACTATTCATTAAAATTTTATCTATTTTATTTTTCGAAGAATTCGTCAGTTCATTCAAATTAATAAGAGACAGAGGGTAAACAGAACAGTTTTTCTTTTTGTTATCGATAAGATACCTGCGTATAGATTCAACACAACACGTTTCAACGAAGAGCTGGTTTCGTAGACGGTATTTAACACAGTTACTGTACGTCAAACGTAAAAAAAAAAGGGTTTTTACCTCAAATTATTGGTTTTCACCCAACATTACTCAAAAACTACATCAGATAACGGTTCTGGGACTTATTTTATCTGACTTTTCAAGTAAAAAACCGTAAGACGTGACAAATTCTGCCCCTTAATTAACGTCCTAAAAATTTCAGTACGATCTCATTTCACTGAGGTATCTGAAATCCGAGAGAAATCTTTCACTAGCCGTAACTAGCAAACGAAGCATTTTAAGATACGTGTTTATATGAGCTTTTTCCTTTATTTTTACGAGTACAATAGGTTATCAATGCCCCGGAAGAAATTTCTGATGTACCTGAATATCGAAAAATAGATAAGCAGATATTAATTCTATTTCACGGATTACGTAACGATCTCAAGTATGATTTTAATCGTATTTCTTGATTTGCAAATCTATTTATATAAATTATAAGATTTAAAAACTTATATTAAATATGTCTGAAAAAAATCATTAACTTACTTTGAAAGTACCATTTTCTGTACGCATATTAAAAAAAATAAGTAAATATTTGACAAAATTATGTAAAATTTATCATTGTTATAAATAGTAAAATTTGTACAATAATTTAAATATGTATAAAAGTTATGTAAAAGTGTGTGTATAATTGGTAAACGAAAAAGTATACATTAAATTTACTTGTAAAATCTTTCACAGGTTGCTAAGGTAACCGTATAACAATTGTTAACGATTTCACTTTTCAATCTTTAAAAAAAATCTATGTGCAAAAGGTAAAACAAGATAGGCTTTGGAAATAAAATTATTCTAATATACCAAAATCATGCTTAATATTGAAAAAAAATGTTTTTCTCCTACGCAAATTATTTCTGATTTTGAAAGAAAATAATTATAGGACGTTTTTGTATAAAATGTTAAATCGGTATAAGGCATCTAAGATTCATACTGTAACTCACCGGGTCGGTCTAGTGGTGAACGCGTCTTCCCAAATCAGCTGTTTAGAAGTCGAGTGTTCCAGCGTTCAAGCCCTAGTAAAGTCAGTTATTTTTACACGATTTGAATGATAGATCGTAGTACCGGTGTTCTTTGGCGGTTGGGTTTCAATTAACCACACATTTCATGAACGGTCGACCTGAGACTGTACAAGACTACACTTCATTTACACTCGTACATATCATTCTCTGAAGTATTATCTGAAAGGTAGTTACCGGAGGCTAAACAGGAAAAAGAAAAAAAAGAGATTCATACTGTAGCTAACAAGGGGAAGGCACGGGCTTCGGGACACAGATTTGATGAACCATATTGAGTGTGCGAATAGTACACTGTTTACGTGTTTTCATCAAAATACTAACACGCAACGTTCAATTATACGCTTGAAAAATGGCACTAAAAATTTCCTTAGCATTTTATATTAGTTTATACATTAATTTTCTTTCACGTCTCTGAAGTAGATATGTGGTGTAAGAGAGAACGTGTCGGATCATAACCGTGCACACATCGGTTCGAATCTGACTTCATATATTCGTACATATATTTTTTTAACTTTTTTTCTTAATTTATACGTATTGATTTATTAATAATTACTAACGTGTTATTGCAACAAAAAAAATTGAATTAAAACGATAAGTACATAAAATTTAATTTCACTAATTATTTATTGTTAAAACTTTTTTTTGCAATCAGAAGTTAATAATCTGTATAAATAAAAATGTAAATGTTCGTTTGTACAAAATTTTAAATCGCCGAAAGTTCTTCACCGATTGCTTAGAAATTTTGACACAACGTCGCATGTTTTTATAAACATACTATTTATATACCTAAGATGTCACACTTGAGTCAAGTAAAAATATGCTTATTTTGAAAAACAGCACTATCTGTTGGACGTAAAAGCAACACACGCTGTATTAAATATTTTACGATTCCATTTCAGTGTTTCCGATATATGTGTCCGCTATAGACTAAAACACTACTGGACCGATTTACGTGCGGGGAAAAAGAGAGAAATGGAAAAATCAGAAAACGGAAATAGGGAAAAATCGAAAAAGGTAAAAGGGAACAAAGTAAAAAGAGAAGAAGAAGAAAATGAAAAAAGGAAAAGGGGAAAACCGGAAAAAGGAAATGGAAAGGGGAAAGGAGAAAAAAGAAAAGGGAAATAAGGGATAAAGAAATGGAGGAAAGGAGAGGCGAAAAAAGGAGAAGTGGTGAATGGGAAAAAGGAAAAGGGGAAAGGGTAAAGGGTAAAATGGAAAAAAAAAGGTTATATTTTGTGAAGTTCCGTAATGTTAATTTTTATCAAACTTTCAATTGTGTTCATTTAATCTATATATATATATATATATATACATTAAATGAACACAATTTTGATTATATGTATAATTATATTATATATAATTTTGATTATATATATATATATATATATAATCAAATCTAGCAATAGCGAAGCATTGCTGGACCTGCTAATTATTAATAAATTAATATATTTAAATTAAAAAGAGTTAGATTTTTGGTCCAGTCGATTGCAATCAAAAGGGGAGGAACATTCTACGGCTAATCGTTTTTGAGTTATGCGAGATATATACGTACGTACAGACGTCAAGCCAAATGTAGTCAAAATGGATTCAGGGACGGTTAAAATGAACATTTCCGTTGAAAGCTGAAAACCGAATTTTTTTGCCACTAAGGAAGTAAAAATATATACATTTATATAACTGCAATAATTCTAAACCGTGGTCAAACTGTTGTAAACACACATTAGTTAAATATAATATTTTGTGTCTGTAATAACAAGTATTAACATAGCCTACTTCAGAAAGTTAAAAATTCACTTGAAAATAAAAAAAAAATCTTTTTTTGCTACACAGCCTATTATCAAGTTAACACTGTTTTTTACTATTTTAATTATTTTGACCTTGAAGTTGCTATAAAAATGTTTAAACTACGAATAAGATGAAATGATAAATGAAAAAAAATAAGGTAAAATCCTTACCGGGAATCGAATTATATATAAATTAGTCTAGAAGTTAGAATATATTATAAAAGCTGGAATGAAAAGTATTGCGTTACTGCGCGACTTTCCCGGCTATTAATAACAAAAAATAAAGAGTTAAGAGCCGAAAAAAACAACACAGAAAATGCATTTTTTTAAATATTCGTATATAGGTTAAACTTTAGCAGATTCCCTTAAGTAAATTTTCTCTAAATCTAACACCTCCTTCGATACAGGCTAATATAAGAAAAAGAAAAAACTCTTTCTCGCTATAACGGGTTAATGAGTCATGCAAGTTTTTTTTTAATGGACATGTGGCTTGGTCCTAGCGAATACACTTGTTATTCCGACCCTCGCTGAACGAGTTAACGAACTAAATATTTCATCTAAAATTCAAAAAGTTCCAAGTAATTTATTATGACATAAAAATTACCTATAACATTTAATTTCGTGCCTGTAAAACGACTTATATAGACCAATTTTAAGTAAATTAAAAAATTGGTACTTTTTCGTTTTACACCTGACACTTTTTTTGCATTTTTACTACCGTGTACGAAATAAAGGAAGTATTGTGATCTCGAAAAATTTCGGTTTTCAGATTTCAACAGAAATATCCATTTTCACCATCCCTGAATCCATTTTGACTAGTTTTCGCGTACGTACGTACGTATCTTACGTAACTCAAAAACGATTAGCCGTAGGATGCTGAAATTTTGGATTTAGGAATTTTGTAAAATCTAGTGTTATCTCCTCATTTGATTGCAATCCATTGAACCAAAATTGTCCAAAAAAGCTCAAAATCCTAACAAAATTTGGATTTTGGACTTTTTCTTAACTGCAGTTATAATCATTCATTGAACGCTTTTCAATGATATATCATAAGCGGTACTTGTTTTAATTGGTTCTAGAGTTATAGCCAAATAAAATTTTAATTAATGAAATATTTTGAATCTTACAAGGGGAAGGCATATCGGTTCGAATCCGACTTCATCTCCTTTTTTTTAATTTAAATATATTGATTAATTAATAATTATTAACCTTTAATAGTAAAAAAAAATTTACGATAAATAATAATTCAATAATAATAAAAAACGTATGAAAAAATATCAGAAGTTATTAATGAAATAAAATTTTGTTACTTTTCATTTATAAGAAATGTGTATAGATAATTTAAGAGGCGTGAAAGGAAGTTATGTGGTGTCCACATCAGAATTTTTCACATAAAAATTACTTAATATAACATGTTTTATAATAATTGATTAATATATTAAAAAAAAAACAAAAAAAAAACACACTAACATGGTGTTTTATACCAGTCATTTTAAACATTCTCCATATTAAAATATTTTACTTATTAAACATATAAGCATTATAAATAAAATCAACCAAACTTAACCTACGCTCGCTAACCTTGACTAATTAAAAGTACTGTTTTGAATATTCAAAAAATAAATAATTGCAGTAATTACTGAATTTATTATTTAAATAATCAAAACATTAGATTATTTATAAACCTACCGGGTTGGTCTAGTGGTGAACGCGTCTTCCCAAATCAGTTGATCTGAAAGTCAAGAATTCCAGCGTTCAAGTCCTAGTAAAATCGGTTATTTTTTTACGGATTTAAATACTAGATCAAGGAAACCGCTGTTCTTTGACGGTCGGTTTTCAATTAACCACACATCTCAGGAACGGTCGAACTGAGACTGTACAAGACTACACTTCATTTACACTCATACATATCATCCTCTGAGGTAATACCTGAACGGTAATTCCCGGAGACTAAACAGGAAAAAGAAAGAAAGATTATATTTACAATTCATCTGCAAATACTTACTGATTTGAAAGAATTCTGCCTCTACTATACTTTCTTTTTGAAAATGAGGACTCGTCTACCGTCATTCCTGGACCGCCTACCTTTTTTCGGGTTTTTAATAAATAATCAGTACACACCTCTCTCAGGTTCATTTTCTAATCCATTATTACTTCAATTAACATTAACCTACGCTCGCTTTGCTCGGTAACCTTGACTAATAGGTTTAAAATGACAGTATAAAACAGCATGTTAGTGTTTTCTCTAATGTTTTATTCATCAATTATTATAAAATATCCTATATTAAGTAATTTTTATGTGAAAAAATGCGGAAAAACTGGGGCGTAGAACGAAAAAGTAAAAAAAAATATTTTGACATATCGATTTGTTCACATTTTATGACCTTGCAACGCTTCCTAAAAAAGGGTAGCCATTAATTCCTAAAAAAAAAAATTATCCAATATTAAACCGCTATGGTTAACTAGGAATAACGATTGATCTAAAAGAATTTTCAATTAATTTAATTAAAATTACCTTGAACGATTCTTTAAAAGAAAATTAATCGTTATCGACTTTACGTAACACTTATTAATTAGATAAATATACATTTTTTGCATTTTTCACTTAGAGCATGTACTTAAATATTTAGCAATTAAAGACTCAAAACTGTGTACCACTTTTATTTATTAATAATTATTTTCGAACAGTTACATTATTATTATTATTATTATTATTTCATAAAATAATTATTTTTATCAATTAACGTACATTTTATGAGTTAATTATTATTTTACTTTATTTTTATCAGTTAATGAAAACGTTGTTCATTTTATTTACGTCTTCATTTTATTTAAATGATTTAATACTGCTGTACTTAACAGAAATATTATACTTCCAAACTTTCTCTTGATACTTTCATAAAAATGTTGAACGCTAGCAGTTTGCACCAAGCATCAACAACAACCACCGATCCGATTTCTCTGGTCGGAGGGAATGAAAAGGGCTGAAATTCATCGTAGACTTATCGTAATACGGAACAGCGGTTTATCACGTAAAAGTCTTATTTCCTGAATCAAGAAGTGGCCGGACGAGTGTGACGCACGAAGAGGGTCGATCGATGGGGTTTTCCAAATTCACCAAGCCCGAGAGACGGTTCTAGCGAGTAGGCGAGTTACTATCGATGAAGTAGCGTCTTCTTTGCACATCGGTCACGATTCTGCCCGACAAATTATCCCCCGATGAGCTCGGCTTACGTAAAGTCTGTGCGCGATAGGTACCAAGACAGCTTACTGCAGAACACAAGCGCAAATGTGTTGACACACCGTTTAAACCGTAAACAAGTTGAATTTTTGGATACTGGAACACCCTCCCTGCAGCCCATATCTTGCTCCCTTTTTCATCTGTTTCGGCCGCTCGAGGATGCTTTGGGAGGTCATCAAATGTCCACAGTCTTAGTATGGCTTCGCGACCGATCGAACACCTTCTTGGAAGGAATACACAAGCTTGTGGACCGCTGGACCAAGAACATTGATGAAGAAGGTCAAAAAAATAATCTACTCGTACATGTTCAACTCCTACCTTTGTGCAAATAAATTAACATCACAGACCACCCTCTTCAGGAAAGTGACAAGTTCATCAAAAACAACGCCGATTAATGAAACGAGGCTGGAAACAAACCTATTTTGACGCATTATCAGCACGCTCATTACCTGAAATTCCAATATGACTGGGGATTCAGCAGAAGCTCATAACCGTGTTACGCTAAGTCATTTCAGAGATATGAGACTGTATGTCACACACGACAGGGTTTCTGGAGCATCGTATGTCTCTTAAGCAAGTAAGATGCTCATGAGATCTGAAGAGACAAGTATATGTCGAAATGTTAAGCTAATTATATTTAAGGCCTTATTAATACGGAGTAATGAATTTAAAAGTACACCGCTACTTTATTTGTGAATGTTTACATCAGAATTTATCGTAGCGGGAATAATTCATTTGAATGAGGAAAATTTAGTGTATTACAGTAGGTATGTGAGGGAAATACCGTTAACTGGATCGTAACTGACTCAGTAGCTTTATTTTTCTGTTTAGCCTTCGGGAATTACCGTTCAGGTATTAATTAACAGGATGATATGTGGAAGTGTAAATGAAGTGTAGTCTTGTACAGTCTCAGTTCGACCATTCTTGAGATGTGTGGTTAATCGGAACCCAACCACCAAAGAACACCGGTATCCACGATCTAGTAATCAAATCCATATAAAAGCAACTGCCTTTACTAGGACTTGAACGCTGGAACTCTCGACTTCCAAATCAGTTGATTTGGGAAGACGCGTTCACCACTAGACCAACTCGGTGGGTTAACCGACTCAATAGCTGGCTACATCTATCGGTACATGGATAGTTGTTTGAACAATGATATGCGTTTATCTTAACTGATATGCAGTTAAAGAGATAATGGTTGCATCCCCACAAAAATCTCTTAGGAAATTAAGACAATATTTTATAGGGTTAGCCTCATATAGCGATCAGATGTAAAATTTTAAAGGGTAAATTTTACGGGTAAAATTTTACCTATATGGTATTCAAGTTTCCATGAACTCCATGAAGCTGATTACAAAAAAAGGGATTTATATTGTTAACGGTTCAAAAACTTTATCCGTGGTAACATATCAATTTTACATACGCTTTACTTTTCTGATGCGGCTTGATTTCACCTTAATGGATACATAAACAGCCAGAACTATCGTGTATGGCAGGCAGATAATCCACATGTTTTTGTAGAGTCACCTCTTCATATGCAAAAATTAGGTGTGTGATGCGCTGTGTCAAGAAAGATCATAGTTGGACCTATATTTTGATCAAAGTATAAATTCTGAACACTACCGCCGGATTTTTATGCTGTTTATCACGCTGATAAAAGAAGAGGACAGGTACTGTTGTAAACAACAGGATAATGCGACCAGACGTACTACTCACTCAACGATAGAGTTTCTTCATGAGTTTTTCGGGAATAGGCTGATTTCAAGTGGTCTGTGGCCATTATGATCCTCAGACCTCTCCAGTTTGGATTTCTTTCTACAAGGTTTATCAGAACAATCCTCAACCCTAGAAGAACTTAAGACGAGCATTACTGCTACGATACAAACAATTACGCCTAGGATGTTAAGAAACGTATCTAGGTCGACGGTTAAACGTGTGGATAAGCGTCTGGAAAAAGATGGTAACCACTTGCAGAATTTACTGCAGATTAATCGGTATAAAGTCAGCCTAAATGTACAAATATGAATAAAATTAATTTTATTATATAACGGTGTCCTTTTAAACTGATCATCCTGTATTATATAAATCTCTGCAACGAAAACAATCACGAATAGGTTAAACTTTACAAAACAGCTCAAGTAATGTTTTCTCAAAATCTAACAACCGCTTCAATCGAGGCTAAAATAAGAAAGAGGAAATTTTCTAAAAAACTTTTCTCCATTTTAGATCCGGGTTCTAAAATTAAAAAAAAAAAAATTGTAACCATTTTTTCATAGCTCTACATACGAATTAAAAAATGTATAGGTATATAAAAAAGTAAAAAATGTATACGAAGTAAACAGGAAAAAGAAAGAAAAGGTAACCGAATAGTATTGACATTTATTAGTTAGGTGAGACTTCGTTAGTAAATATCTTAAGTTAGTAAATACCTTTTTTCATGGATTGAACATTTTTGCGATTTTTAGTTTTTTTTCTATTAAAATGTCCTCTTTTTATGATTTTTTTTTGTCAACACGTTTTTCACTTTATCATAAAATGTTGATTTTCACTTGTTTTTGTTTATTATTTTTACTCTTAATTATTTTTACGTTTTACTACAGTAAAACATAAACTAGTTACGTTAAACTAATTATGTTATAAACTAGGGAGTTGCTTCTGAACTAGCTTCTCACTAGTTTATAACATAACCTTATTGAGTTGACTATAATATTCCGTTGTTGTAATCTTACTCGTTTATGTTTTCTTAGAAGTGTGCTGTTGCGGGTATTATTTATTATCAGCTGGATTGGTATTATTAACGTTCTTTATAGTGTAAATAGTTTTACACTATAGTTATACACTAGTTTAGTTTAATATGCCTAAATTGAAACTTGATTTTAAAAAACGAAAAGGTGGGTTCGTTAACAACCCAAACCATTTATCCTGTTGTCTCCTTAGCAAACAAAAATTTTGACGTCTGCGGAAAAATTACAAAATCCTTTTGATCGTTATGAAAATGTATTCGGTGATTTGCAATATACGTTGTTGATCTCAGTGAATTAATGTTATCTTTGAAAACGATTGCAGCATGCAGAGTATGTATAAACATAACCTATCCTACACGAAACAAAAATGTATACGAAGTAAAAGTTTTTTTTTTTTAATTTTGAAATCATTTAAACCGAAGGGAAATACAACGAAACAACAAAAAATATATATTTCAATTTTAAGAGGTGGGGTTTGACAACATACAAAAGGTCAGCCGTAGTCAAGACGGCATTGTAATAGAAACAACTCGATAAGAAATATGTTCGAGCAACAGGCATCGGTTGAGATTACTGAGAATAGACATTTGAAGTGGTACGAGTATATTTGAAATGACCAAGGAGAATGTATGAAGTCGTGTCATATATGAATGTAGGCAAAGGCCGGCGGCTAATGAAATTGGCGGGGGAAATATCAGGATAAGTGTTTTACGCCAAGGTTCGAGATGGATTTAGAAACTGGACGGATACAGCGACGCTTAACTGCACACAAGGGGGTGGATAAAGAAAAGAAGAATAAGATGTTCTGGAAAAAACTTTTTTTTGTTATATATATATACCATTACAGGCAACAAATTTGCCGAAATAAAGTTTTTTCTAAAATTTCCTTTGAAAAAAAAACAATAATACGATCAACAACCCAAGTATAGAAATATTTAAATCAAATTTAAAGAAAATCGGTTCAGTTAAACCTGTGATATGTAAGGCCAAAAGTAGTAGGTAGCTTATATTATGTTTTTTTGGAGGTCTAAATGAACTAATTGGACCTAAAACGTACAGATTTGCAAAAAGAAACCCGGTACCCCATTTTTTACATGACCTACTTTTCCCATTAATCTATACTACCTATATTCGCCTGGAAAGAAAAAATAATAATTCTTTTTTTTTTAGTAAATGGAACAAGGTCACGAAATTCTAACGAACTTCGTGGTAAGAGGCGACGAAGTCAAAACGGGGAAAAAATAAGCGTGAACATTATATTTCGGTTCAATTAGATTAGTAATAAAGAATACTTTCAAAAAATACCTCGAATTTTGTTAAACAACTTTTTTTTACATTTGATGAACCGCGGGACACGAATTAGTCACTTTATTCATTTTTTTAATGTAACTTTACATTAAAAATAGAATCTCGCCGCTAGATAGCAGTACTTGATAATAATAGGTAGCGTATAAAAATTTCATAATGTGCTTGAAATAATAAAATTTAAAAGAAAATTACTACAGCTTGTTTTAATTGTAAATGAAAGTACTGAAGGTGAAACAATTTTTTTAATTCCGATCACGTCTTTAAAAAATATAAAAATATTAGTTTACAAAGATTACTAGTTTTATTAAAAAAGGAATAAATAAAACAGAAATAAATTCGATTGATAAAACCAGATTTAACGATAAAAATCGAGGGTTACACTTACAGTTATAAGTGCAATATTACATCACGAATTTTCGATTCGTAAAGGTCATTACACTACTTTTATTAAAAAAGGAAAAATACGGTGTGAAGTGAATGATATGACTATCAACAAAAAATATTGGGCGTAAAATACAATTTGTTTGTTCTAAGGCAATAAATTTTAATAATAAATCCATATCATAACAATCAGTTCATAAAAAAAAGAAGAATAATCTGACAAAACGCAGTGATATCCAAAAAAAATTACAAGAAATTGGAAACCGTACGGTAAGTCTCGCAGATATCATTTCTTCAGCTCAAAAAACAAAAATTTCGGCTCAAAACGATACTGATATCAAAAAAGGTAAGACACTACAATTCTTCTATTATCAATATCTGTTATTAATTTACAATTTTATTTAAAAAAATACCTGTTAAATATATGTAACAGACAATAATAGATAATAAACAATGTTTAAGCGTTCCATATAATAAGCAAAATAAGAGAAAAAATTGTTACAAAACTCTTACCGGCCCGATTTCATTTATATGTAATATATATCTATCGCATTTACACAAATAATAAATTTTTTAATAATTATTCGTTGTTTAATAAATGAAAAAGGTTTTATAGGAAATGTCTCTATTTTTTGCTTATTATATGGACGCTTAAACATTGTTTATTATCTATTATTGTCTATTACATATATTTAACATGTATTTTTTTAAAAATAAAATTGTAAATTAATAACAGATCTTGATAATAGAAATGTAATGTCTTACCTTTTTTGATATCAATATCGTTTTGTTAAAAACAGTTTTACTTTTATTACAAAAATTTTTGTTTTTTGAGCGGAAGAAATATCTGCGAGACTCTTATCGTACGGTTTACAATTTCATTGAAATTTTTTTGGATTGTATTTACAATTAAATAAATAATATATATTAATAAATAAATACTTACGTTATCTAATCAACAAGTTGTTACAAGCACTTTATATAATAAAATACTAACCGTGTTGTAAGTAAATACGTAATACTGAAGCTTCTAAAACTAGATTACGTCACAAAACAGTAACCTTTTAAAACATACCATATATGTCCTGATAAAAAGTTTCATTGATTCACCTGTGCGCATTCAAGACTATAAAAGACATAAATAATACGTAAATGAATATTTTTTCTAATTAACATGAAACAATTTTTTTAATTTAATTAAAGAATAAAAATCACCGAAATTTGAGACGTGAAGTGCATATTTTATTATTATTATTATTATGGATAAGAAAAAATATTGATATCGATACGTCTTAAAAAAAAAAACCACAAAATTATTTATGTTAGTACTATATTTTTACCGGTAGTATATACTATATCTTTGCCGATGAGTTTAAAATCTATCGCATTTTTTCATTCTCCATTTTTCGGCTAATTTACGCAGTTTCATTTCAAACTAAAATTTATATATAAAAAAAAATCGCAATTATATCTGGGGAATGATCTCTGCCCCCCCCCCCATTATTAAACCCTCATATTGACATCATCAAACCCAATCTATATGGATAAAATATGGAAACCGTTAAATAACTTTTCAAAACAATTAAAAATGGAAAAAAATAAATTGAGTTAACTGTTCCTCCTATCTTAAAACGAGTTAGCAGATGTAAAAAGAAAAAAAAAAGAAGAATAACGGGGTTTTAATTTGTTATAATATCTCTTGAATGAAATATGCTGTGCTGATTTAGGCGGTACTTTTTCGTTTCTCCCCCCCCCCCCGCACAAAGTTTGCAAATTTTTCACCTGGGAATAACTCAAAATAGCAGGAAATATTGATATTAACAATTACCAGGTTGGAGAAATAACCTAATAACACACTAACATGCTCTTTTATACCGGTCATTTTAAACACTCTCCATATTAACATATTAAAAATATAAGCATTAAATCTATTTTTTCCTGTTAAGCCTCCGGGAGTCACTGTCCGGTATTGCTTCAGAGGATGATATGTATGAGTGTAAGTGAAGTGTAGTTTTGAACGGTTTCAGGTCGACCGTTTCTGAGATGTGTGGTTAATTGAATCCCAACCGCCAAAGAACATCGGTATCCACGATCTAAAATTCAAATCCGTATAAAAGTAGCTGCCTTTACTAGGATTTGAACGCTGAAACTATCGACTTCAAAATCAGCTGATTTGAAAAGACGCGTTCACCACCAGACCGACCCGGTGGGTTAAATCGATTATTTAAATACTCAAAACCTAACAGTTAATTAGTTAAGGTTAGCGAGCGAAGTAAGCGTAGGTTAAGTTTGGTTAGATTATATTTATAAACTCACCGGTTTGTTCTAGTGGTGAACACGTCTTCCCACATCAGCTGATTTGGAAGTCGAGAGTTCCAGCGTCCTAATAAAGGCTTTTATACGGATTTGAGTAGTAGATCCTGAATACCGGTGTTCTTTGGTGGTTGGGTTTCAAGTAACACACATTTCGGAAACGGTTGAACTGAGACTGTACAAGACTACACTTCATTTACACTCTTACATATCAACCTCATTCATCCTCTGAAATATCTTAGCGGTAATTCCCGGAGGCTAAACAAGAAAGATAAAAAAATTATATTTATCAAAAAATATATATATAAATGGTAATATAAATCGTTATAACGGGGGTTTATTTCTCCAACCTGGTTGATGTTAACATCAATAATATTTCCTGCTATTTTGAGTTATTTGCAGGGGAAAGACTTAAATATTTCTTGCTACTTTTAGTTTTCCAGGTGAAAGACTGAAAAACGTATGGAGGGGGGGGAGGGGAGAAACGAAAAAGTACCTAAGGCAAGAATCAAAGAGCATAATTTATAGTTTTAGTTGTGCCCATAGCCGTAGACTAATTCCTTATCTTTCCGATGGACAGAGCCACTTGCAAAAATGGCGAAGAAAGTTTTCTTCGTTTTCCAGTTTGCTAAATGTGAATCTATAATTACAGTTGAACGTGCGTCCCTTACAAAGTTGTTTAACTTGTGATCCACGAATGACAACAATAATCGTAGATGACGTAATCGGTTTGAAACGATCTCATATCAATATAAAGGGAAGAGTACGGAGCGACTAAGGGTGTCAAGTACCACATTTCAAAAGCTTCTAATCTTTTCTTCTCAGATTCTCCGATTGTCCAAGTTTCACTTCCATATAAAGCGACACTCCAAACATACACTTTCAAAAATCTTTTCCTGACATTTAAATTAATTTTTGATGTAAACAAATTATATTTCTTACTGAAGGCTCGTTTAGCTTGTGCTATTCGGCATTTTATATCGCTCCTGCTTCGTCCATCTTTAGTAATTCTACTTCCCAAATAACAAAATTCTTCTACCTCCATAACCTTTTCTCCTCCTATTTTCACATTCAGTGGTCCATCTTTGTTATTTCTACTACATTTCATTACTTTTGTTTTGTTCTTGTTTATTTTCACGCGATAGTTCTTGCGTAGGACTTCATCTATGCCGTTCATTGTTTCTTCTAAATCCTTTTTACTTTCGACTAGAATTACTATATCATCAGCAAATCGTAGCATCTTTGTCTTTTCACCTTGTACTGTTACTCCGAATCTAAATTGTTCTTTAACATCATTAACTGCTAGTTCCATGTAAAGATTAAAAGGTAACGGGGATAGGGAACATCCTTCTCGGACTCCCTTTCTTATTACGGCTTCATTCTTATGTTCTTCGATTGTTACTGTTGCTGTTTGGTTCCTGTACATGTTAGCAATTGTTCTTCTATCTCTGTAGAAGTCCTTTTCTAGGTCTATAAACGCCAAGTATGTTGGTTTGTTTTTCTTTAATCTTTCTTCTACTATTAATCTGAGGCCTAAAATTGCTTCCCTTGTCCCTATACTTTTTCTGAAACCAAATTGATCTTCTCCTAACACTTCCTCCACTCTCCTCTCAATTCTTCTGTATAGAATTCTAGTTAAGATTTTTGATGCATGACTAGTTAAACTAATTGTTCTGTATTCTTCACATTTATCTGCCCCTGCTTTCTTTGGTATCATTACTATAACACTTTTTTTTGTAGTCTGACGTAAATTCCCCTTTTTCATAAATATTACACACCGGTTTGTATAATCTATCAATCGCTTCCTCACCTGCACTGCGAGTAATTCTACAGGTATTCCGCCTATTCCAGGAGCCTTTCTGCCATTTAAATCTTTTAATGCTCTCTTAAATTCAGATCTCAGTATTGTTTCTCCCATTTCATCCTCCTCAACTTCCTCTTCTTCCTCTATAACACCAATTTCTAATTCATTTCCTCCGTATAACTCTTCAACATATTCCACCAATCTATCGACTTTACCTTTCGTATTATATATTGGTGTACAATCTTTGTTTAACACATTAGATTTTAATTTATGTACCCCAAAATTTTCCTTAACTTACCTGTATCCTCCGTCTATTTTACCAATGTTCATTTCTCTTTCCACTTCTGAACACTTTTCTTTAATCCACTCTTCTTTCGCCAGTTTGCACTTCCTGTTTATAGCATTTCTTAATTGCCGATAGTTCCTTTTACTTTCTTCATCACTAGCATTCTTATATTTTCTACGTTCATCAATCAGCTGCAATATATCGTCTGAAACCCAAGGTTTTCTACCGGTTCTCTTTATTCCGCCTAAGTTTGCTTCTGCTGATTTAAGAATTTCCTTTTTAACATTCTCCAATTCTTCTTCTACATTTTCTACCTTATCTTTTTTACTCAGACCTCTTGCGATGTCCTCCTCAAAAATCTTCTTTACCTCCTCTTTCTCAAGCTTCTCTAAATTCCACCGATTCATCTGACACCTTTTCTTCAGGTTTTTAAACCCCAATCTACGTTTCATTATCACCAAATTATGGTCGCTATCAATGTCTGCTCCAGGGTAAGTTTTGCAGTCAACGAGTTGATTTCTAAATCTTTGCTTAACCATGATATAATCTATCTGATACCTTGCAGTATCGCCTGGCTTTTTCCAAGTGTATATTCTTCTATTATGATTTTTAAATCGGGTGTTGGCAATTACTAAATTATACTTCGTGCAAAACTCTGTAAGTCGGTCCCCTCTTTCATTCCTTTTGCCCAGCAAAAGGAATTCACCCATTATATTTCCTTCCTTGCCTTTTCCAATGCTTGCATTCCAATCTCCAACAATTATTAAATTTTCATCTCCTTTTACGTGTTT